>NC_134484.1:451152150-451402150 GCF_040206685.1 Ascaphus truei
AAAGATGACGTCACATCCTTAAAAAAAAGACTGTCACATGATACAGAACTCACTTGGATTGGACCTGTACTATCTAACCCTAAAATGTGATGTCACAGGCCCTATATAAGGCCTCTACATCTCTTTTTAGCGGAAGATCTCGATGTGGCAACATCTGTTTTGGATTTACCATAGGGTTTTGGATTGAAAGAAAGAAGATAGAAGATTAAAGAAAAGAAAAAAATAATGACTGATGAAGATAGAAGGAGAAAGAAGATGAAAAAAAAAAAGATTTTGGTACCTGATGCTGTTCTTCAAGGTGAATGGAGTCGGATTGCAGTGGATGACTGCAGGTCGAGAGCGGGTCGAGAGCTTCCTGATACACCCGGATTCGGAGGGTGAAGACTTCTAAAGGTAAGATAAATATTGAATGTATGTACTGTAATTGTCTTTTTTCGTTTTTTTTTATTGTATTTATTTCTTTTTATATTTTCATTGCCCATTGACTGCTAATGTATTAATCTGTGCCCCTTTAGGGTACAGATAAATACAGTGACAGGCAATGCATTTTTTGGCAAATGCTTGTTTTGAATTGATTGTTATTTTTTCTATTTCTGTATATTGTTTTGATTAAATTGTTTAGGTGCTTGTGTATTTGTTTTACTATTGTGTATTTTTGGTCTTAATGATTTGCATTAGGTTGACCTTCGAGTGCTATAGTGGCTTATCATGCCCATGTTATATGGGTAGGATGTACCACTGTCCCAATCAATGGCTAAAGGGTGGGTGGTTAGGCCTCCCGTGTGGGGAGCGGGAGAGGGGGTTTAACCCCTTAATTACTATAGTGGGTATTAACTGCTAAGGTGGTTAAAGGGTTAGGGGCCATTAAATTGTATTTTTTCTTGTACTCTTGCTGCCAACAGGGGACATTGACCTGGAGTATGGTGATGAGGACGCCCTTCATCATGGCAGGGGTAAGTAGAAAGTTTTATTTACTTTATTTATGCTGGCTGGCTAATGTTTCATTTTATAATGGGCAAATGCACGATTATCCATATGTGGATAATAGTAATTTTGCCCATTACTGTACATGTTGGGGAGGGGGGGGGTTTGGGGGTACAGGAGGTGGGTATAAGGGTAGTGTTTATTTTTGTTTATTGGAGGTAGAGGAATTGGGTGAAGGGTGTAGTAGCCCAAAGTGTGGGTGTTTAGGCCTTCCGGGTAGAAGCGGGACAGGTTAACACCTTCATTACTATAGCGGCAGGCCTAACCACCAACCCTGGAGCTACTACTCCCTTCATCCACCCACTCTGCCCCCAATAAACAGGCTACAAAGGTTGAACCCCTTCATTGTCTTAGCATTTAGACACCAAGGCAATGAAGCAGTTTTAATAAAAAATGTAATACTAGTGTGCTTGAGCAGTGGGTCTCCGGAGCAGCACCGTGTTGATTTCAGGTCCGGGGACCCCCTGCTTCCCGAGATACAGGCCTCGTTATGGGGTTCCGGCATCTCCTATGCATTTAAATGTCTCGTGTTACGTGACCGTGGAATTTAAATGCAACGGGGCCTGTATCTTGGGAAGCAAGGGGTTCCCGGACCTGAAATTAACACGGTTCTGCTCCGGAGACCCCCTGCTCATGTACACTACTATTAAAATTTGTATTAAATATCTACGATCGCTGGTGATATATGCGCAGGGAGAGGCGGCTCTCTCTGTGCAGCTCTCTATGCAGCTGGGCCAGATCGCTGCAGCTCGCCGGGTGAGCCCTTTTGTAGAGAAGCGAACATCACGTCGCTGGCTCCTCGCCAGTTTTGGGCATTTTGCTGTCGCAGGTATTCGAGGTTTTCTGAATACCGTGATAACAACGCTCAAAAAACTGGCGGTGTAACCGGCCCAGCGATTTTTTTTTAAAGAAGGCTACTAGCATAGGCCCCTGTATATATTTACCTCGTAAGTCTGCCCGACTTCATAGTCCGGAAAAAATACAATGGGTGGATTAGCAAGGAACACTGGTACTGTTTGATATTCATCACTAAAAAAATAAAAACAAATACATGTATTAGTTTGTTTATGCTGCAGTTACTCTCAGTGACAAGAAACATGTCGAGGGAAATGTAGAATATTTTGATGCAGTAACTTCTCAGTGACTTCCAAGAGTTGGAAGAGCATAAAATGTGCTAGTTTAGCAGCTCTTCGCTTTTCATGTCATCTTAATGTTCATATGGGAAAACCTTTTAATTGTAAGGCATTCATTAACAAAATCATTTTCGGTACACAAGAGGCTTGTGTGGTCTCTAAGTGGACAACGATATCTAGGAATGGGTCAAATGGGCCACATGAATGATATCACAGCCGGCAACAAACCTACATGTCTCCAGAACCGATACACTTACTAGAACTTTGCACTATATTCATAAACGCTGATCATTAAACCTACAACATTAAACAGAAGTGTAAACAAGATCATTTGGAGAGAAAATTCCTACTTTTCTTCTATCACTCGTTTTCTTCCTGATATTAACCCTTCTTTTTTCTTCGTGGGAACAATGAGAGACCGGCTGCCGTGCAAGCTGTTTGGTGGGAAAAAGCGAGGGTTCTTTAGGAAATTGTGTCGGTTTTCCAGCTGAGCTAGCTGGGAACGATCCCGCTCCCTGTCTTCTGTGCTCATCCCCTGCTCCCATAACCTCTTCTTCCGTGGTGTGGATTTCTAAAATACACACGGATCACAGTATAAGCACTGGGGCCTTTCATAAACATCACCTCTAGCATGAGACCTAGGCCTCGGGTATATAGTGGGCACGCACGTGCGCGACGGAGACCATGGCATCGTGTGCGCGACGGAGACCATGGTATCGTGTGCGCCTGTCACCCGAGTGATCTGCGAACTGAGATCGCTCGCAATGGGGAGGCGTGGCCGTGACGTCACGAGGCTGGTCCGCCCTCATTGGCTGAACCGCTCATGTGACCCGGCCGTCACTCGACAACATCAAATTTTTCAGTCGGCTCCAAATTCTGCCGTGCGGTCGCTCTTCATCGCGTGTGCCGCTCGCGCTCACTATGGCCGGCCCTACAGAGCTGCTGCACCTTGCTTGCGCCGTGCGCTCCTTCACTCAAACTATGTAGCAGCCCTAGGCTCAGAGATTGAAGTGCTTTAAAAAAAAGCAGTGGTCTTGGACATCTTTCCCAGACATTCCCCACCTGTTACATATCGGAGGAAAAAGATTTCTTTACCTCATTTTGAAGAGGTTTGTGCAATATTTATAAAGCTGGCAGTGAGATTTTTGAAATATATCTCTTGTTTTATTTAAAAAGGATGTGGAGCTGTTTAAAAAAAAAAAATTACAGCAAAATAGTATAGTAAATAACACAAGTAGTGGACTCCGGACCTCTGACTACCAACTCTGCTTATGCTTTTCAATGATTATTTAAATGAAATGACAGCAAGGGAAGTAATTATGTCCTAGGATGTCCCAGGCCAAACGATGCATGAGCGTCTATACTGTATATCCAAATCTTCCAACAGTGCGAAATGGATGAAAGAAACAGTACCAGTTTTATTACAGAAATTTGAAGAACTATAAATTTCTCTGGGGCTATGATTTGCACCGGTATTGGAGCGGAGGAGCGCAGATAAATGATCCCCATTGTTTTGTAATGTGTTGGTGGCCCCTCAAGTATAAAAGGGGTTAATTATGACATATCCATACAGGCAAACAATGGCAGAAATGGCAAAACAAGGCAATACCGCACCTCGGGCTTTAGTTGCAAATTCAGGTTACATCATTCATCTCATGAGATTAGATAGAGGGGCATATTTATCCCGATGCAAAATTGTCCAAAAATGGAATGCAATTTCACGTGAGAAAAATCTGACATTTTCATTGTATTTATTCAAAATTATTTAGGTAGAAAATTTGCATGATGTGACATCTGTGTTTCATGCACTTTGGCACGGTTTGATTTAATATTGGCTGGAAAGTAATAGACCAGAAATCTCACCTCCCGAGAATTTTGAGCTCTCTCCTTTTTCCCCTCTTATCTCTCTCTTCTAGAAGCCTAAATTCAGATGTCTCGGGGAGGGGGAGACTTCTGCTTGTCACTTTCCAGCAGCCGATATGCATATCTTTCAGCGTAATGAATAGCCTGGGAATATGTAATTCTGCAAGTATGCCTCATTTGCACATATTTGTTTATCGCACGTAATTACAAGCCAGAAACAAATCACATCTCTCAAAAAAAAAAAAATGTTTCCGCAGACTTTGGGCATGCAATAACTACTTGATGAATGCAGCGAAATGTAATTCCATGCGAAGATGGGCCGTTTTCAAATTCATTGCAGTATAATGAATATGCTCCATAGGCCCATACACAGTGTTAAGCCGTAAGGCACCATGCATGCAGCCTGCTTATTTTAGTGAGCCGTAAGGCGTCTTACAGCTTTATACTAGTTAGTATTGTAATTAATTAGGGAAATATTTTCACCTTCCTCAAAGACAATAAGGTAGTAAAAAAATACATTTGGGTGGGGATGCGTGTATTTGCTGCTTCAATACACACTGACATGTTATCACTTACAGAAGATCTCCTTATCACTTACACAAGATCTCCTATCGCCAGTAAAATGAACTATACTTGATTTCTTTCTTCTTTGCTGTTCAGCCTTTGGAGTTGAAGATACTGTTAGGTTGGGTGTAGATGTTTCCACCAAACCTTCTCCTGACTTCTCTGCGGGTGGGAGTTCTGTGCAACCATCATCTACAGGGCTTTTTGAAATGTGCTGATGAAAACTAAATGTCTCTTTGCCAACAGTGTACTCTGATTTTCCTGAAATAATAAACCGTGATCAAATAAATCGGTACAGTCATTATAAGACACATGATGGAAAAGAGCATTGCTGGTCCCCAATAACCATGGTGAAGATCACAAAAACCCTGTAAAATGAACTCATGGCGGGTATCAACTTAAACCCTGGGGTAAGTTTGGGCAAAACCCACAAAAATCCCACGATAACCATACAGATTATCAGTTCCATGGTTAATTGATACGGTAGTAACGCCATAACAAATCAAATATTGGAATATAAAGTACAGTATTGGGTACCACTCCATAAAAAAAGACATTATGGAACTAGAAAAAAGGCAGAGAAGAGCCACCAAGAGGAAGGGTGATGATGAATAGCACAGCCACGATATTCCAACTCCCAATAGAACCGGAAAATATGTACCCTTCATCATAGTAATTTCCATCAGATGAAGGGTCATTATATAATAGTTCTATATATATGTACATGTTATTGTGAGAACATTTATTGCACTTAATAGAAAGGATTTAACATTCACATAATTATATACTTGTAAAGTAATTTTTTATACTGTTTTGAACTATGCCTATGTTCTTTTCATGAACTACAAATTAACCACCATTGCTTGCATAAGCATATGTCAGTATATATGTCAATATGGAATTAATGATTCCAAACAGGGGTTATCATAAGTATACTATCAGGATTATAAGCCTGCCCCTTAGAGTACTATTATCATTCTATTATACTGACTCTATTTATGCCAGTTTGCTGCTTCAACAGTGTTTATTGTGTTTTTAACATGTTTTTATTTCGCCGTGTGTTTGTTTTGTTGTCAATAAAGTTTATTTTAGAAAAAATAGTAAACAAGCCAGCAATAGCATACCACCTGACTTGCCGGGCCAATGGATGTGCACGCCACGTCACCGCGACCCGTTGCGACGCGGGATGATGACGTCACACCCGGCAGCGCGCGATACAACTCAGGTGAGTATAAATTAAGCAGCTATGTGTATATCTGTCACCTTGATAAAGTGCCTAGTGCACGAAACGCGTAGGTGCGTTCGTGTTGTCCTGTTGCTGCACCATCCTACATTAAACCAGACCTATTGCTACATTGGAGTGTGTACCTTTGTTTTATATTTTCCGGTTCTATTGGGAGTTGGAATATCGTGGCTGTGCTATTCATCATCACCCTTCCTCTTGCTGTCTACTTACCTGGATGGACTGCACGCCCTGGATGTCTAGAAGTCCTGCAAGCACTCTGGTAAAGGGCCGCTGTGCCCCTACATATAATTATATGGATACCAGTGCTGTTGTCATTTACATATTGGTTACTTGGCTGGGTTTATATGGTGTTTAAGCTGTGGAGGTCAAGTGGACCCCACTAGACACTTAGCCCACGCCAGATAATTGCCATATTGTTCATGGACTGTCTATTGTCATCCTGATCAATTACATATGCTGTGGAGGATTTCTTTCCAATTTTGGATGCACCACATCTGTTCTATCTAGAGAAGAGCCACCAAATGAATAAAGGGGATGGGAAATCTAACTTATGAGGAGAGGCTAACTAATTTAGATTTGTTTACATTAGAAAAGAGGCATCTAAAAGGGGATATGATAACTACAGCTAAACCCCGTTATAACGCGCCTCGCTATACCGCGATTCGGTTATAACGCGGTTTTCCCGTGGCTCCCGTTTAAAAAAAAAAAAAAAAATTGCACACACACTGCTCATTGCTCACACTGCACACACACTGCACACTGCACACTGCACACTGCACACTGCACACACACTGCTCATTGCACACACTGACACACTGCACACACACTGCACACACACTGCACACTATACACACACACTGCTCATTGCTCACACTGCACACACTGACACACTGCACACACACTGCACACTGCACACACACTGCTCATTGCTCACACTGCACACACACTGCTCATTGCTCACACTGCACACACTGACACACTGCTCATTGTTCACACTGCACACACACTGCTCATTGCTCACACTGCACACACTGACACACTGTTCATTGCTCACACTGCACACACTGACACACTGCTCATTGCTCACACTGCACACACTGACACACTGCTCATTGCTCACACTGCACACACACTGCTCATTGCTCACACTGCACACACTGACACACTGCACAGACTGCTCACACTGACACACTGCACACTGCACACACACTGCTCATTGCTCACACTGCACACACTGCTCATTGCTCACACTGCACACTGCACACACACTGCTCACACTTCTCACACTGCCACACACTGCACACACTGCTCACACTGCTCACACTGACACACACTGCTCATTGCTCACACTGCACACACTGCACACACACTGCTCACACTGACACACACACTGCACACACTCACTGCACACAGCCCTCACAATACACTCACATGTCACACACACACTGCACACACTCACTGCACACACACTGCTCATTGCTCACACTGCACATACAGTGCACACACACTGCTCATTGCACACACTGACACACTGCACACTGCACACACACTGCACACACACTGCACACACTGCACACACTGCACACACACTGCACACTGCACACTGCACACACACTGCTCATTGCTCACACTGCACACACACTGCTCACACTGACACACACTGCACACTGCACACACACTGCTCATTGCTCACACTGACACACTGCTCATTGCTCACACTGCACACACTGACACACTGCTCATTGCTCACACTGCACACACACTGCTCATTGCTCACACTGCACACACTGACACACTGCTCATTGCTCACACTGCACACACTGACACACTGCTCATTGCTCACACTGCACACACTGACACACTGCTCATTGCTCACACTGCACACACACTGCTCATTGCTCACACTGCACACACTGACACACTGCTCATTGCTCACACTGCACACACTGCACACTGCACACTGCACACTCTGCTCACACTGACACACTGCACATTGCTCACACTGCACACTGCACACATACTGCTCATTGCTCACACTGCACACACTGCTCATTGCTCACACTGCACACTGCACACACACTGCTCACACTGCCACACACTTCTCGTTGCTCACACTGCTCACACTGACACACACTGCTCATTGCTCACACTGTACACACTGCTCATTGCTCACACTGCACACACTGCACACACACTGCTCACACTGACACACACACACTGCACACACTCACTGCACACAGCCCTCACAATACACTCACATGTCAGCAGCCCACCCCCCCTCACATGTCAGCAGCCCACCCCCCTCCCCTCACATGTCAGCAGCCCACCCCCCCCTCACATGTCAGCAGCCCACCCCCCCCCTCACATGTCAGCAGCCCACCCCCCCCTCACATGTCAGCAGCTCACCCCCCCCCCTCACATGTCAGCAGCCCACCCCCCCCTCACATGTCAGCAGCCCACCCCCCCCCCTCACATGTCAGCAGCCCACCCCCCCCCCTCACATGTCAGCAGCCCACCCCCCCCTCACATGTCAGCAGCCCACCCCCCCCCTCACATGTCAGCAGAACTCACATGTCAGCAGCCCAACCCCCCCCCCCCTCCCTCTTGCAGCAGCAGCAGCAGCAGCAGATCTGGCTGGGAGGACACAGACACACGTTGCCACGCACCGCAGAACCAGGAGGCTGGGAGGAAGAGGGAGGGGGGCTGAGAGGGAGGGGGGCTGGGAGGGAGAGGGAGGGGGGCTGGTCTCTGTTTTGGGGTCACCCCTGTGCCCTGGCTGGGAGTGAGGGGGGCAGGTCTCTATGGGGGATCCCCCCTCCCTGTGAGGGGCAGATGAGGCTGGACAGAGGCAGCCCCGTCCACTCCCAGAATGCTTTGCTTCTAGCAGCATCTGGCTCCGGTCCCAGCTTTCCTCCTGGGGGCTCCGTCTCCATTTTGCAGCCTCTGCAGCGTTGTACTTGTGACCGTGAGTACAACGTGCGGCTGACATGTAACCCACCCTCCTGCACCCAGAGAGGGGCACTGCCCTGCGGGGGCATACCTCGGGGGTGGGGGGGGAGTTGAGAGGGAGGGAGGGGGCTGAGAGGGAGAGGGAGGAGGGATGAATCGCCGCCATTTTTTTAAAACTTTTTTTTTATTTATTTATTTAATTAACTCCCTCCCTCCCGATCAGGCGCGCGGCGGCCATTTAAAAAAAAAAAAAATTAGCGCGACCCCGTTACTAACGCGGTGGTCTCGGGGTGGACCCCGAGGACCGCGTTATAACGGGGTTTAGCTGTATATACAAATATATTCAGGGTCAATACAAGGAGCTTTCAAAAGAACTATTCATCTCAAGGGCAGTACAAATGACACAGGGTCATCCCTTAAGGTTGGAGGAAAGGAAATTTCACCAGCAACAAAGGAAAGGGTTCTTTACAGTAAGGGCAGTTACAATGTGGAATTCATTATTCATCGAGACTGTGATGGCAGATACAATAAATATCTTCAAAAAAAGGTTGGACTCTCCTTTCTGGCGGCCGATCCAATTCCCTCTACAATCTCCTCGGCAAATTTAGCAATCATCCACAAGGAAGGAGATCCACTGTTGTGCGGGAATTATAGACCAATTTCCCTTCTCAACACGGATCTCAAGATCTACAGCAAGATCTTAACAAACAGACTCAACCCAATTCTCCCTCGACTTATTCACATTGATCAAGTAGGCTTTGTGTCAGGAAGGAAGGCCTCTGACAATACCCGCAAAATTGTGGATAATATTGACCATGTACATCTCACTGGAACTAAGGCCATGATTCTAAGTCTCCACGCTGAAAAAGCGTTTGACAGAATCAAATGGTCCTACCTAGATCAAACATTGCTGAAATTTGGCTTCAGTGGCCCACTTCTCCAAGGAGTCAGAGCCCTCTACCAAAACCCCACGGTACACATTAAGCTCCCAGGCGGATTATCAGAGCCGATACAAATTAAAAACGGAACCAGGCAGGGATGTCCCTTATCCCCTTTATTATTCGCCCTATCAATTGAACCTCTAGCGGCTAAAATTAGAGCCGAAACAAGTATAAAAGGGGTTATGATTGCCGAAACAGAGTACAAAATCTCTCTGTTTGCCGACGATGTAATACTGACTCTCACCAGCCCCCATATCTCCCTCCCCAACCTCCAAAAATTACTAGACCAATTCGGATCAATTTCAGACTACAAAGTCAATATGGAAAAGTCAGAAGCTCTTAACCTAACTCTCCCAGAACCGACGTGGAAACTGCTACAACTTAATTATAAATATAAATAGAGTACAACCAATATTAAATATCTTGGGGTTAAAATCTCAAATTCATATAGGTCTTAATACCAGTACAATCCGCGTCCTCCCCCCACCCCCCTATTCGACCAGATTAAAAAAGACCTTGAGTCTTGGAGCAAACTCCAAATCTCCAGGTTTGGAAGAATAGTATCAATTAAAAAGAACATCCTCCCGAGACTTTTCTACCTCTTCCAAACTCTCCCCATAGCCGTTCCACTTCCAGCTCTAAAGAACATCCAGTTCCACATATTCCAATTCATCTGGAAAAACGGGAGACCAAGGGTTCCGAAATCGGTAATGCTACCCCCAAAACGAAGGGAGGGCTTGGGGTCCCTGATGTGATCAAGTATTACCAAGCGGCACAGCTAGGCAGGCCATAGCTTGGAATTACGACCCGGCCTCCTCATGCTGGCTTTCACTAGAGTCCCATTACGCGACCCCCCTCCCCCTCCTGGTGTCCCTCTGGTCCCAGGGGGGCAAGGAGAAAAGCCCTAGGAAGTTTGATCTAGGATCAATGAGATGTACGTGGGACATATGGCTCAAAATGAAAGGGAAGTATGGCCTGTTAGCATCCCCCTCTCAAATTACCCCCATTTTTGGAAACCCAAATTTCCCGCCCGGGTGTTCGCAAAGACAATTCGGCCAATTTCAAGACAAATTTCAGACCCAGGATCTCCATTTATTTAAATACCTGCAAATTAGGCACTTTCTCTTTTCGCTTTCCCAGAATGCCAAATTCCCCACACTAACCAAATTTGAATCCCTTTGTATCAAGGGCAGCTTCCAGAAGGGGTTGGTCTCCGAGATCTACAAGGGGTTGGAGTTGAAAGTGAATCCCCCAACCCATAAATATATGCAAACGTGGTCTGCGGATTTAAATCTGACAATTGACACAGACGACTGGAAGGATGTTTGGGAATCGGCAACTAAAACCTCTATTTGTACAATCACTAAAGAAAATATATACAAAATTCTATTCCAGTGGTACCTGACCCCGACTAGGCTGAGCCAGATCTTCCCCGGCACACCTGACCTGTGCTGGAGGGGATGTGGTCAAAAGGGAGACATGGCCCACATTCAGAGATATTGGTCCATGATTCAAACGTTAATACATGAGACCACGGGACTAAAGATCCCCTTGGACCCCCTGACCTTCGTGCTCGGCAAATCTATTGAAAACATCTCCACGCCAAAGGGCAGACTGATCTCTTCGATTCTCACAGCTGCCAGATTCTTGGCCGCAGCGGCTTGAAAGCAAATAAAAGCCCCTAACTAGAGGCACAGTTGTCAAAAGGATCAACACAGTCATGACTATGAAGAGACTTACGGCGATGCTCCATAAAAAACTGCCGCAGTTCCAAAAAATTTGGGACCCGTGGCTGGAGTCCCGACCCCCGGGGCTCACCTAGGTCCAAGTCGTAAGGGCCTCCTTCTCCCCCCGCCCCTTCTCACCCTCCCCGTCTGTCTGTCCCCCCCCCCCTTTTTCCTATATGTTAAAATGTTTATTGGAAATTTCCATGTACCGTCCTCAGTCATGTGCTCATGACAACTCTGGTTGTCTTGGTTGTCTTGGTTATATATTTCCAATAAAAAAAAGAGTGAAAAAAAAAAAAGGTTGGACTTCTTTTTAGAAATTAAAGGTATACAGGGATATACCAAATAAGTAAACACGGGAAGGATGTTGATCCAGGGAGAAATCTGATTGCCATTATTTGGGGTCAGGAAGGACTTAATTTTTCTCCTTATAAGGCAGCATTGGATGATGTTTCACTGGGGTTTTTCTTTGCCTTCCTCTGGATAAAAATACTATAAAAACAAATATAAGATAAGTACAGTATCTGTCGTCTAAATTTAGCATAGGCTGACTGTAACAGGGGACTTATCCCTGTTCAAAAATGTGCCTCTAATCCAGCAGTGTGGTGGTTAACTGCTGGTAGACAATTAACCAACACCACCTGGCTGATTAGAGGTGTCAGAAAAAGCCTGCCTCTGAGACAGGAAGGAAGATTTTCCTCAGTACACAGGGGGGTGACAAGAGGAAAGAGGTCTTGAGCAGAAAGGCTCTGCTGAGATCAAGACACCCAAAGACCTATATTCCTGGACACAGGGGACACAGGGGACACAGGAACCTACCAGAGACTGAAATGAAGGGAAACCTGCTTTAAGGTATCTCTTGAGACTTTGGGTAATAGGGTGGTAATGGGATTATCCCTCCAGCCCTGGAGAAAGGGACTGGGGAAGTAAGTAAGCCCTTAAACAGGGATAGGCGTTTGTTGTTTTCATATGTTTTGCTGTGTTAAAAGGGAAAGGTGCAATAAAGCCTTATTTTAATTTCACCTTAAAAACGGTCTCCATTGCATAACTCTGCACACATCTCTTACATATGGTGTCAGAAGTTGGGATGAGAGGTGGCCCTTGAAGTTCAAATGGGCCCCGGAGATTGCCTGTGAATTTTTTTGTGCGTTTGCCTGCATAGTTCCTGCAAACAGCCTGGGACCAGAATTTAAGGGATACACATCCAGGCAGGAAATCTACACTGCACTGAAGAAAGCCACAATACCACAGATGGACTCTTTTCCCCAATCCCAAGAGGAGAGAGAGAGAGACTGCTGAAGCAGGTAAACTTTACTTGCCTATCACAATAATGTGTAATATGGTTGTTGAAAAAGGGGCTTTGCCTTCCAGCCGTAGTCAGGGTTCAAGAAGTGAGTTAGCGCTCCAGAGGAGCTAGGCTTTGTTTATTGTTTTCTTTAAAAAAATTGCGCTGAAGCAGTGAATACAGACAGTGACCCACGAGCGGTACTGATTGTGGAAGTAAAGGCTGCCACACCGCATAGGACTACCAGCTGTGAATGGAGTATATGCAGAAAAGTGTGAATATTGAGGCACGACTGTGCTGAAGCAGGGAAACTTTTACAGACAGTGACCGACGCAAGGTACTGATTCTGGGAATTTAAAATGGCCGCCCAGCTGAAGTCAAATAAAGACTCTGCAAAACTAGGGAAGAAAATGTGTTCCTGGTGTAAAGAACCCCACCACACGAAGCAGTGTCCCTTCAGGCCTTATTCAGACGATGAGAGTGAATGCATGCACAGTATTGCTGATGTTTTAAAACTTACCAAAGGAAAGAAAAAGAAAAAGTCTACAGAGATGCCTGCGAGAGCTACGACCTATATAAGAAAATTATGCCCACCTGTAGGACTACCACAATTTTGGGTTCTAGCACAAACAGTGGCAACAGCTGCAATAGCGCCTCCTGAGGTCAGGAAGAAAAATTCACCTGGTAGCCCCAAAATGGAGGACAAGAGGCGGCGTTCCTGTAATGAACCCTACCCGGCCCTTCCAGTCCGATGAGGAGGAAGACATCTCTTATGGGGAACCCAAACCGAGTCACACCCACAAAACACCCCAAGAATGGTGGGGGTGCCTGAACTCGGTACGAACCGAAAAGACCTCTCTCTAAGATGACGAATATGATCGGCAGGAGAAAGAGCGGGAGCAGCAGATCATCGAATATTTCTGTCAGCTAACGCAACTGAAGGAAAAGCCTGGCGTATACAATGAAGCTGCTGAAGTTTCAAATAAAGACGGAGACCCCAGTATTCCTGATGGGACTGAGTCCTCCAAAACAAAAAGACGGAAAAAGAAAAGCGGTTCTTCACTTACCGTGGAAGGAACAGACACATCCGCAGATCCCGCGGAAAGAAAAAGGGTCCGAGATGCCCGAGAGCCTAGAGAAAATGGAGAATTCGTCCCGCGAATGACCGAATATCCAGAGGGCCCAAGGCAGAAGTCGTGTACCCCAAAGAAGTGTCTGTCCGGTGCCAATAGTGAGAAACCCTCAACCAACCATACCAGGGAAGCGGAGCCAGAACCAATCAGTGGCGATCCCTTGACCAGCCCTGAAAATGTCCTGAAAATTGCCAGGCGTGACTGTGATTTGCTCCGGGAACAATTGAAACTTGAGAGGGAAGATAATGTTGAGCTACAGAAGACTGTTCTCGCAATGTACTCTGAATCCGGAACAGAATTGGATGATCTCATTCTGAGCTAGATGCTGCAAACATTACTAATGCCACCATGGTGGAAAAGCAGAGCCAATCCGATAAAATGATGGCTAAGCTGAAGCGGAAGTATGAGGCGGCACTGAAGGAGATTACAATCTTTCAGCAAGAGTTTCACAGTCTTCGACTAGAACTGAATGCCTCACAACAAGCGGTCAACAGTGTCCGGACAGAGGTGGACGTATCCCAGAAGGAGGTTCATACACTCCGCACAGCACTGGATGCCTCACACCACGAGATCGGCAGCTACCGCACAGAACTGGAAGTCTCCAAAAAGGAACTTCACAGTCTCGCTGAGGAGCTGGACAATTCTAAAAAAAACTATTGTCAATCTTAATATAGATCTCAAAGTCTCCCAGAAGGAGCTTCAGACCCTCAACCTACTGTAGAGACGGAAGTCTCACGCCAGGAGACAGTCAGTCTCCAAGCAGAGGTGCGAAAATGGAAGGCGGACTACAAGGAGGCCCTGAATATTACAGAGACTGAAAAAAGAGAAAATTTAAGACTAAAAAAAGAAAATTCTGAGTTGACAGACCACGTCAATGGAAAGAATGAAAAGCTTCACGAGTTTGAAAAAATAAAGAAATTTCTGGAAGGTGAAAATGTTGAAGCAGAGCACCGACTGCAGAACCAACTACAAGGTCTGCATACACACCTCCAGAATACCGAGGAGAAGCAACGAACTCTGCAGGAAGAAAATCTGCAGGCTGCTAAAGAGGTACAAGCGCTGCAGGAACGTCTGAATACCCAGTGCATCCCCACAGAGCAGTATGAGGAGCTAAAGGCCACGCTGCATGTCACCAGAGCCTCGCTGAAGGCGGAGCTTAGAGATCAGGTGACTTGGTATGAGCGGGAGAAGGCCCAGAAACTGGAGCAAGAGCTGGAGAGACAGAGAGTCTGTTCCATCCCCTTGATTCAGTACACCAAGGAGAAAACAGACGCAGCGGCAACCTTGACGACAAAAATTACAGAGCTCCAGAATATGAAGGAGACACTGATACAAACTCAGAGAAAGCAAAGTGCGCAGATAAATTCCCTGAGAAGAGACTTGCAAGATGCACTCAAAAAACAGGAATCTCTCACAGATAAGATTACAGTACTACAAGGACAAGTATTGACCCTGACCAAGCGTCAGTGTCCCACAGCCACGAAAACCCAAAGAAAAAAGTGTAGTGAGAGCTGGGAACACCGCTCACCTAAAAAACAAGGTTGTAAAGTCTAAACCACCTAACCAAGCACTAGCTAAACCTTCAGTGGCCCAACAGGCAACACAAAAAGGTATACCAGAATCAAAACCAGAAAAATCCTTAGCTGGTGAAGCTGGGAAGATAGGACATTCTCTGGAAAGGGAGGTGGAAGTGCAACTCAATCCCAAAGAAGCTGAACTGGCGACTCCGTTGAGTGGAGGAAGTGCAGAAAGACAGCTTCAAGGGTTTTAAACTCAAAGGGCTAGTCCTAACTCCTCTACAACTGTCGCCATACAGTTGATCTACAAAAAGAAGAGCACCCGATGCAAGGGAAATCTCATGACCACGCACTCAGAAAGAAGACGATACTTAGGAAAAGTCCTCCTCGAGCGATTGAGGAGTGCTGAGCTCAAGCACCTTCAGGAGGAGACACAAATAAACTGGAGACAGGGGTCCAATCCCAGTGGGACTGAGGGTTCTCTTCCTCCATCCACTCTCATTTAAGTCACAGAAAGATCTCGAATGAGAGTGGAAGGATGGGCTTTGGCCGTGGCAAGTCCGAGCTTCCCACAAACAGGGGTGGTATGTAACAGGGGACTTATCCCTGTTCAAAAATGTGCCTCTAATCCAGCAGTGTGGTGGTTAACTGCTGGTAGACAATTAACCAACACCACCTGGCTGATTAGAGGTGTCAGAAAAAGCCTGCCTCTGAGACAGGAAGGGAGATTTTCCTCAGTACACAAGGGTGCTGACAAGAGGAAAGAGGTCTTGAGCAGAAAGGCTCTGATGAGATCAAGACACCCAGAGACTGACATGAAGGGACACCTGCTTTAAGGTATCTCTTGAGACTTTGGGGAATAGGGTGGTAATGGGATTATCCCTCCAGCCTTGGAGAAAGGGACTGGGGAAGTAAGTTAGCCCTTAAACAGGGGTAGGCATTTGTTGTTTTCATATGTTTTGCTGTGTTAGAAGGAACATGCGCAATAAAGCCTTATTTTAATTTCACCTTAAAAACGGTCTCCATTGCATACATCTGCACACATCTCTTACACTGACCTTGCTGGACGTATGTCTTTTTCAACCTCATCTACTATGTAACTATGTACGTATTTCAATATCAATTTATCATCATGTTTATTTATTTATTACTATGATATCGTTACATTCCCCCAAACTTTTTCCGGGAGCTTTTCCATCACTGCTGAAGCTTGCTTTGGGACAACCTGCTTTTGAGGCACCAATCCATTCATTTAAATATGCATATATAATTGTTTGTTTCTTAATATATTGATGAGAAGGTGTAAATGAATATGATGGTCGCCACATGGTTATTAACATCTAAGTGGTTTGCATAACGAAAAGTGGTAGAACTCCCGTGGAGTAATGTAGATGATAGAAAACTTACTTCTGGGTGCTTTGGTGATAGGACGCAGCTCAGTGATGTAGTCTTCAGGACAGATGAGGTTATGCTTCCTCAGAAGATCGTTGTCCACACACCACCTGAAGTACGACTCCACTTAAAATAAAGTAGTAGTAATTTAATACTGGTACGTGTTTACATGCGTGTGTATATGAAGATGTATGTATATCATGCACATCCTACTGTATATGCATAACATATCAGTTACATATGCTGTGGTAGGCTTTGCAAATGAAAGACAGACAGCAGCATTTCCATTTGTATATGCGATGCCTATTTCTAAACAGTAAACGCTGTTTTAAAAGGAAATCCTCAATATGTAAACGTTTCATGATTTTTAAGGCAGGTTAAATGGTCAGTCCTACCCTGGGTGAAAGTGAATTAAGGACAGTGGTATGTTTAATTGGTTAAATGTAGCTGACAATTGTTTTTTAAATAATCAGTTAAGTCTAAAGGACCTTATTCTGTATTAGGCTATTTTTGGACGAAAATCACTAATGAAGTCAGTGTGAATATTCGGCCCAAAAAGGACCAAACAGCCGCCGTGAATAATATAGAATTACCTACCTAAGTATTTAAATATATATTTTAAACGTTTAACATTTCTGTTGCAAATGTTACCCTTTTTGGTTCAGCGAACAATTTTACTTCAATTCAAAAGTTTGCAACAGGTTCACTTAACGCTAAAAGACGACAGTTACAAAAAGGTGAGGGGCTGTTATTTTGCCCCATCAGAAAACAATTGGGGCTATTCCGCTACAAATTTCAGCAGGTCCGCACATCTCTATAGGCAATGTTAGATGTAGCTTACAGAGAGCACCCATCTATGCCTAACTAAGCACACATGCGTAGGAGGCTGCAGAGTATTCTTCTGCATGTGGATAGACCTCACTCTCTGCATGAGCAAGAGCACCAGCAGAACTACGGTCAGAGTCAGAGACTGAGCCAGTGTCTGATACATCCTATTCCTCAGCAACATGTGTAACTGCAGTGACTGGGAATATGGATGCTAAACTGGCTCTAGCTCCTCTATCTCAGAGGAGCTGGAGGGAAGATTTAGGGAGGTATTGAGGCAGATTTGGAGAATCTGATGATGATGAGCGTGTGGTGCACAAACTGTACCCGTAGTAGGGAAGCGACTGTGATGGTAGTAGTGGAGGAGCTAATGAAGTAAACCTTGGTGCAACAACAACTGGTGTTAGGTGCAGTGGAGCAGGTGATGATTATCAGATTGATTGTTAATTACTCAATTAGATTGTAAGCATTTCGGAGCAGGGACTCCTTTTCCTAAATGTTACTTTTATGCCTGAACCTCTTCTTCCCATTATGTGTTATTTGTTATTTATACAGTAGGATTATGTCACGTGTATTACTGCTGTGAAGCGATATGTACACTAATGGCGCTATATACATAAAGATATACATACCGTATATACATACATCCTCTGTCAGCCATGGCCACTACCACAACTAGTAGCACTAGTGCTTCTACAGTACTTTTAGCAGTACTGTACATTGCAAAGCAAAAGTGTTTTCCCTTATAATCTATATGTATACATAATTAGGGCCAGTAAATAAAAAAAATCTGCTGCTTTAACTGCTGCTAGTAGGGTTGCAATGCAATTACCACAAAAAAAAGTCATGCAAATGTAATACCCATATGAACACACAAGTATAATGATGGATATGCCCTCCGGCCAATGACTATGCACCAAGCAAAGAACTGAGATGATAGGATAACTAAGAATGATGGCATCATGGGAGGAGGGGTTAAGAGATATAGTAAGAGAGGAGCATGTGACGAGGAGACAGAGAGAAACAGAGAGAGACAGAGAGAGAGAAGAGAGGAACTATCCCGAGGAGCCTGGCAAGAGATTCAGGGCAGTGGCAAAGCCTTCCAGACTGGTAGAGCAGCATGTACTGGAGGTAGTGGGTATGAGCGAGCTGAGAGTACATCGTTAAGTGAAAGGGACCCAGATAACCTGGGGGTCCTGTCGCTATGAGTAGATCAAGCGGAAACACATCCAAGGGATCGGCACTACAGTACTTCATTATCCTTTTCATCCTACACATCTACCACCATTCTTTGCGAAGTACCAAGCCAGCACTTACATTTCACATGAGCTCCAACGCTGTGCCAGGACCAACAATTGCCCATTAGTTAGCATTTGGACCATGGCGATTGAGTAAGAGACATTGAGGGACCATTGCACAGCAGGGTACACTTTTATCCTCTCTATACGCTTCTCGTAAGTATTTTGTGAGGTCCTCCGAATCTGACGGCCCCGGTATGTTATTGTAAGGGTGCCAGTCCAGGCTTTGACTGGAACACGCCCTTACCTGGCTGCTGTGGACATCTATGTTGCTGGCAAGCCTCCTCCTGAACTTTGTTATTGGATGCACCTGTTCAAGGGCTTAAATAGCAGCCAGTGCCTTCCAGTCCCCTCCTGAGCATTGTATATGTTTCCCTGTGTTCCTGGCCACCTTGGGCTCTAGTTACTGAGCCTTCCTTGTTCGTGAGCCTTCCCTGTGGCTTCCCTTTTCCGGAAGGTTAGTTTGTTGCTGTGGCTAGCCCTATTCATTTGGAATCCCTGTTGCTGACCCCGGACCGTGACCCTGACCTCGCTGCCTGCCCTGACCCTTTGCCTGGAGTTTGCACCTGTGCCGCCTGCCCTGACCCTGTGCCTGCTTACCGACTACGGATACTCTAACAGGACTCTGTCCCTGGGCTCTGGTCGGTTAATTGGCATCCCTGCTTCAGCCCTGCGTGTCTGCTTTATGACCGGAGACGAGCACCCTTACAGTTATCACTGTGAATGTGTATGTATGTGTGTATATGTGTGTGTGCGCGTGTGTTATTTCTTATCCAAAAGATATGTCGCTCTCTCTCTCTCTCTCTGCATTGTCTTACCCCCAGACTGGTCCATTGCTAGCTAAGTAAACTATCTTACACATAGGGGAGGTAGACTCAGGCCCTCACCCTGGTATCTACACACTAATACATGTAGGGAAATAAGGAGGGGTTACAGAAATTAATAGGCAAAAAAAAAAGATAGAAAGTTAGCAGTAAAGAGAGCACTCAAGAATAGCTCCATATATTTGCAAAAATGATTTCACAATCCTTTAATCATCCACAAAATATAAGAACACTTTACCCGGAAGACCCATATTAGAGACTATTACATTATTAATGTTGGAGTCAGCAAAGGACAATTAGCATCAAATATAATCACGTGCAATGTAAAAACTTGGGCCAGTATTACTTTCCTGGATAGGTGATTTCGGCAATAATTGAACGGACATGAAACCGAACCTCTTAAGAGTTTGCAAGCATGAGTGACAAACAAGTGTCCAAGAGAGGATTATAACCTTTCTTTTCTGCAAACATCATAGCGTGCAATGCAAAATAACAAGCTACCAATCTACAGATTCTACATGAATCTACTACTCCATAACTAAAATCTACTTATTATGTTCCAGTTAATGTTGGTGCTTTTTTCTGATAACACTGGTTGCAAGCACCGTCCGTGTCAGTATAGAAGGAAATAAAAATACCACATGTGACCACATTAACATGTCTCAGACAGGTCTGCGACCCTGCCTTTCCCTCTTATCTCTTAGCATACAATGTTTCCACTGCTGCCAGGGGTTCTGGGTAATGACATGCAAATGAGCACTCACAGTAGGTCACTTTCTGTTTCTTATCCATTTCAACATGGACCCTTGTAAGCTTAAGCCTGCTGTGTTACACAACTTTTATAGAAGGAGGAACACCAAAAATAACTATCAGTCGAGGTAGAATCAGTGACCCGTCTAACCAGAGAAATACCGAGTGAGGACAGACATCCGGAAATGTGCGAGGCACCAACAGGCACCGGTGAGGTTCTGGCGTCGGAAATGGGGCATCACATACATGGATCCTTATCACACCTTGAGAAAAGCTCAGTAAGAACTAAGTGACAAATTATATTTATTTGCAGAAATGCAGGGCTTTAGGTTATGGATTTATTTATGTTATGGTATGAGTGAAAAAATAAATAATGAATAATGTACTTGCTTTTTTTTTTTTTACCATCAACCTTTATTGCTATATAATCGTATTGTACATATGCATTATCTGTATTGATTATTTAAGTATATTTAGTTATGATAAGGAAACTTATGCACTCGTACCAGTATTCTAGATATTAACACATTTTTATATTTTGTGGATGAATAAAGGCTTGTGATGTGAAATAATTCTTTGCATATATGGAGCTATTGCTGAGTGGTCTCTTTATCCCTATTTTTCTTCTATTTTGGGGGGTATACCCCCCTCCTCACCCTGAGTGTTAGTGCTATTTCTTCTCATACAAAACTATCTTGTAACAAATTAATCACGACTGCTCCTTCAATTTCTTCCCCCAATATCCATATATAACTAAATGTATTGGAACGTGAAATATTCAAACATAAATCGTACCAATACAGATATATATGGTTATTGCTATTTTTCTAATACATGTGGGCAGATGTGCAAATACATGAATGAAATGGAAGATCTATACACACTCTGTGTAAATGAAAGACGCTACGAATGTTGCTAATCCAACGAGTGAGAGGCAGAGAGGAAAAACCGCTAGTCGACAGTTGTTTTGCACCAAATAAAACATGGTGTCCTTTTTAAGGATCAGGATTGAATGGGAACTATTGGTACCATTCTTACCTGGTGGTAGCCCCAAACTTTGAAATGTATCTCCACCTTCATTCTTCAGACAGTTGAGCACCTTTTCTTCTTCTGCAGTAGCCCGGGCTCGTGCTTGGATGATGTGTCTCTCTACCATGTCAGCTTCAACCATCCGACGATCATGCTCAGTACGGATCTAGCATAGCGTATAGGGTATATATCAAACCAAGACAATCTTCCTTAGTTCTAAACAACCCCGTTTATGTCTTTTCTTATATGTTCAGATTATTATCTGTCAGTGATAAATGCTGCTCTGGACAGTACAACTTTTCCAAATGCTAGCAATGTACAGTAAATACCCAGTAATATGTATAAATAGGGATGAAAGCTTGAGGCTAGTGTATGAGATTCTCCCAGCTACAGAAGCAAAAAAACTAGGACACTAGTCTCTCTCAGTGGGGTTTTATTATATGATAGGATGCTGCATCAGTTTTGAAGCAAAGACCCTTTGGCATACGGCCCCCAAGGTGGAACAGTAGTAGGCTCATGTGGCACTGTAATTGTAGTTATTGTGCAGTGAGAATTGGCACTATCAGTGTTCGTGAAGATCTAACAGGGAATACAAGGTGAGCGAAAAAAGACAGAATCACTTTGAGATGTTACACTTTTAATTCTCTATGTGCGACTCATTTATTAAAAAACAAACGAAGAGTCAAAAGGAAGAACACAGTGGTACCAAAGACGGATACATTTACCTTGGTCCTTAGAGGTTACTTGAACTGGGCCGATAGGCATAATGCAGCCATATAGAACTGCTTTTCTTACACTTCGCAGCAGCATTGTTTTTCTAGCTTTACTCCTTGCCTGCCTGCCTGCCTGCCTGCCTGCCTGTGACAAAGGTCTATTAAAAACCTCCCTGAAATCATGCTTCTTGAAGGTAAGGAGGGGTATGTTTGGCATTACTGCTGGAAAAGGAGAACCCGGGGTAGAGAAAGGGGTAGTGAAGGCAAACCAGACATTTGGCAGCAGTACAGACACACAAACAGATATAGGCACAGCACTGCATGTGTTGCTTATGCCAGTTATGTACAAGATGCCTGTTTAAGTACCAATACTGTCAGGCATTTAGAAAGATACTGGCACCTTCCCCACACTTGCGGCTTATAACTCTGTCTGGTCTCAACGTACCAACAAGATCAGAAAGCACAACGATAATAAAAACACAGGGGAGCACACAGATTTAATGCAAAAACGTGCAAAAATATAGGGCCTTATTTACTAAGAAGTGCTATTCCGCAGGACACGGGTTCTCAACTCTAGTCCTCAAGCCCCCGCAACTGGTCACATTTTCAGGATGTCCCAGCTACAGCACAGGTGGCTCGATCAAATGGAGTCACTTGTGCTGATGCAGGGACTAATTGAGCCACCTATGCTGAAGCAGGGATTGATTGAGCCACCTGTGCTGAAGCAGGGAAATCCTGAAAACCTGACCTGTTGATGGCCCTTAATGATAGGAGTTGGCGACCCCTGCGTAAAACAGTCAGAGTGTAACATGTGTATTTGTCGGGGCTGCCGCCGATTCGTCAGGTCAACCCAAGTGCAGCGAATAACAATAATAATAATAATAATAGTAGTGGTGTATAAATCAATAACGTCACCACAACCCACCACACAGTGGGCCGTGGGGCTGTGTGCATTAGCATTATTAATTGAAACGGTTATCAAGTCCATTTATCTCCCCTGCCTCTACAATCATAAATGACATGGAAAGCTCTGAGTGCTGTGTGATCACATTATCCCTCACAAACATGTTCCGTCAGTGTTATTACATTCAGCCCTTCAGGGTGCATAGAAGAGGAAATGACCAAGTGTGTTTTGGAAATGTTGGCTTTATAACTTTACAGCTAACCTTAATTAGCATACTTTACCCCCAAATAACTGAAGAAAAATCGCTGAGAATATACACTGCCATTAATTCACTTTGGTCCTAAGTGGAACTGAGCCTTTATTGTTTGGGCCATTCGTGGGCAGCATTACAGCCCTCGGGGCTTCCCCTGCAGCCCTCAGCAGCTGGTCACAGCATGCGGCCCTCGGGGCTTCACCTGCGGCCCTCAGCTGTTGGTCACACCATGCAGCCCTCGGGGCTTCACCTGAGGACCTCAGCTGCTGGTCACAACATGCGGATCTGGGGGCTGCACCTGTGGCCCTCAACTGCTGGGTCACACTATGCTGCCCTCAGGGCTTCACCTGCGAACCTGAGCTGCTGGTCACACCATGCGACCAACTCTCCTTCTCTCCCCTGCATAGAGATGTTGCTAGTGTGGATCGTACCGTCTCCCTACACCCTCGCCTGCTTAAAGGCCTGATAAATCCTGGCCTACCCAAGGCTGCAACCTTCATTCTGCCTGTGCAATAAATAAATATATATATATATATAAATAATCCCAGCAAGCTCAAGAAACCCCAAAACATACTACATAATATGTATATGTGTAAAAAGAAGTGCTACTGAGCATGGCCAAATGTATACAACAAAATACAGAAAAGTCCAATACTACATCCAATATGACAAAAATACACTGTGAAATACTTATATATTCTCTTGAAAAGGGTCATTTAGTTAAAGCCTTTGGCCAAAGCGTTATAAGCCTGCAAGCCACATCAAGGCATGACCATTAGCAGGTCCTAACACTACTTGATTAAAATTCTCATTTACCTATATTTGGAGGAAGAATGAGCACATTAGATCTGTCCAAACCCAGTAACATGAAAAAAACCTGCTAACTTGGAAAGTGGGGAGGGGCAAGCTTAAACCCTGGGGGGAGGGACCTCTAACCTCCAAACAGCTGAGACCAGCTGGAAAAAAGTTAATAAACACACAGAATCCAAGCAAGCGCAAGAAACCCCAATACATACCACATAATATATATATTATGGCAGGACGGCCTCGCGGCAGGGTCATTGAGACGCTAAGACACTGTTTAAAGCTTTACTGTAGTGGTTTTATTATCCACCAGACAAACATCAGGTGCACTGTCCCTTTAAGAAAACCAAATAATAAAATAAACACCTATTCCCGTTAGGGAAACTAACTAGATCTTCACTCCAGCCCTTTCTAGCGGCAGCCAGCTAATCTGGTAATCCACCCAAAAAATGTACTAAACATTCAAGGTACAATAAGAAAGTCTTCTATCTGAATTGCAGCTTCAACAGGAATGCCGGTTTCGGGGAGCAGGCTGTGTTCAGCTCGTAGCAGTCTTTTATCTTGGGTTGGGGTCCCAGCTGGTCCCAGCAGCAGAGTTCCTCGCAGGGCTGGGTGACCAGAATAGCCAGGGTCCTTCCTAGCTGGGAGAAGCCTCTCTACCCTCCTGGGGAAAAAGTAACTCAACTTGTGCAGGCTACTTCCTGCCTTTTAAACCCTCAGTCTCTCAGGAGTCCTTCCTGCTTAATTAGCTACAGGTGCATGCCTCTCCAAGAGGAGTTTAACCGCTTCTATGATGGAAACACACATATGCTCCTCACTCCAGCATACTGTGTTAGTGACTGTGTCACATATCCCCCTCCCCAGCGTAACATTGTCCTGTGGAGCGGCCCGTGCACCAGAATCTTTGTCGGAAACGTCCGACGTCACCCCCTTTTTTTTCTTGACTTCTAATTCAGACATTTGTGCTTTGGGGCGATTACCAGGCCTTCTGGGCCTGAAGACTGGTATTTAGATACTTCTTCTTTCCCTTGCTTAGCATTGAGTACTTCCACGTGTCGTGTGATCTCCTCGTCTGTGTCACTCGCACGACGATTTATGTGTGGCTCAGCATTATTTAGCTCCAGTACTTTAATTTTGGTCGAGTTCTCATCAACTCCAAGTTTACTCCATGGCACTTCTCTTTCACAGTCGACAGACGTTTTTCATTTCTTGCGGAGTTATCATCAACTCCAAATGCTCTCCATGGCACTTCTCTTTTACACTCGACGGACTTGTCTTCAACTCTTGCGGAGTTCTCATCAACTCCAAGTGCACCTCTTGGCACCTCTTATTCACAGTCGCCAGACATGTTTTCAACTCGTGCGGAGTTATCCTCAACTCCAGCTGTACACCATGGTACCTCTTTTCCACAGTCGACAGACTTGAAGATTTGGGCCTTTCTTTCTTGACTCATTAACTTACTCCGATGGGAGTACCACTGGACCTATCGTGACTCTTTTCCCTACGTACAACCATGGACTCCTTTCCGTCCTATTCTTATTAGTGACTCCATCTTTATAGCGAATTGTACTACTGCAACAGCTTTGCAGATACGCCTATAAGAACGCACAGCTTGCTTATTTAGGAGGTAGAATTGATATCCGGACTGAACCACTCTAGCAGCTTGTCTCACGTCCCGGTAGCGTCTTTGTTACTGGTACTTCCTAACCTTTGACAGCAGTGAAGACACCTGTGCACTACTGTTCCGCATAGCTTCCTTTTGTCTTAATTCTACCGTCATCTTTTCTATGTACTGCTTCTGTGACCCAAATGTGTGTCTTAGGTTTGTAACATTTTTCTCCAACTTCATCTGAGGAACCTCCTGCTGGGCAGCAGTAGAGTCCAACGTAGCGTCCCGCTCAGTCTTCAGAGCCTCGAGCTCCTCCTCCAGGTCACGCTTTTGTATCTCTGACATCTTGCGGCGAGTACGCTCAGACTCCAGGTCCCTCCTCAGAACTTGAAGCGGTTTCTTCTTTCACTCAGTGTGGCTGCAAGTTCAGCTTCTTTAGAGTTGAGTCACGATTCCACTTCTCCTAGCAGACTCAGAGCAAGGCTTAAATCTGTTTCTTTTCCTCTATTTATGACCTGCAGCTGCCGATGCCTCTCCCATACCTTGTCCAGCAATTTGCAGGCATCGGGCCACTAACCTCCAAACTTATTTCCAGCTGGCCTCAGCTTAACTTGTGTTTACAGTAACCCCACAGTATGCAACAACACACTACAATAACACAGTGATGCAATACCCCAATACCCCGGTGTATCTTCCCCAAAGTACTGACGGTGCCCGGGGCACCTAAACACCCGGTGTCCGCAGAACAAATCCCACCCAATGTGAGGAAGCGCACGTGTGATACCTGCCTGGGTACTCCAGTATACCAGGGCAGCTTGCAGACTTGCTGAGACAGGTCCGACGCAGCGGGGCCTCAGACAGCAGTCCCCTCTTGCCTAAGGATCCTAGCCGTCACGCGGTGCAAGCTCCAGCTACAGTGTCTCACACAATGTCTCTGAGCACTTGCAGCCTGTTCCCAGGACGCAGTCCGCCGCGTGGACATTCGTCCACCGGCGCAGGAGTGTAGCGGTACTGATAAGGTGAGATGGGTCCCTATCTGGGGCCTTCCCTACAATACGGAGCTATGGTTGGCTCAGGGCCTATCTGGGGCCAAAGGGGCAGTATCTAGACCTAGCCCAGGAAGCCACTTGCTCCCTAGACACTACCTACTCCTGTCCTGGCTCCCACGCGACTGACTCGCGGGCTCTCTGCCTGCAGAGGATATCCTGTTCTTTTAATCTTCTATTGGCTGGATCAGTCCATGTGTTAAACCCTCCCACCGAGAATTCTGTGACTTGAAGTCCCGCTTCAGTCCTTGCGGAGCCAATTTAAGATGGCCGCCACGCTAGCAACACTGTGCAAGCGCGCCGAATCCAAAATGGCCTTCGCCACTTCTCCCCAATCGCACAGAGCAGTTCCCCGCGCCGGAGGCAGGGTAGGGGGACACCGCTATTGTACATCTACAGTATGTAATGCGCATATTTGAGGGGATGAGGGCCGCACATGCGGGTCTTGAAGTATCTCCTGATGCTTACCACTGGATTAGGCACTGGCTCACTATTGTATATACTCCTTATGAAATAGGATATAGTTTTATTTTCTTCCTTTCGTGTTTCTTTGTTCAGGCTGTGAATGTTAGGTGCTTTGAACCCTGCTGTTAGCTTACCCAATCTGGGTATTAAATACAGATTTTTCTGCAAATGCTTTAATACCAGTAGCTACCCTAAGGTGATGGCGCATCTACAGTAATTTCCCAAGTGGGCATGTAAATCTCAGGTGCCTCATCAACATTACGCTTTCCCTGGGCTGGCAGCGCCCCAGGAATTATTCAACATGTACCCAACTAGCATACAGATGATCCCTTACGCGTACATTCATTGGGAGATGTACTACATCCCACCACACACAATATACAATGTCAAGCTGCTAACTGAGAGTCAATCTGACATCTGGCCACTGAATGACTGTCAGCGGCTGCTTGTGCTCCACGGTGTATTATCTTTACCTGCTGCAATTCCTCCACAAACGTCTCGTGGTACGGGTTATCTCCTCCTCGAGACCTTATCAGGCTGGCTCTTGTATCTTTCCCAATGACGTCGCCCGTATATAGGTTTTTGAAGAGACTTGTCAACAAATGAGAAATGTCCTGGCGTAAAGAAATAAAAATCCGTTTGGAACGGCGCGCAACAAAGCGGTCCATTAAACTGATAAGAGTGACTCAATCCTTTATTATCCTTTATCATGAGTGGTAAGTGTCAATAGTTTTTCATTATTGCTGCTTTTTTTGCATTGATAAAGTGTCACCTTAGCATTTGCATCTTCTCTGTAAAACCCCAATTCATTGGCTCTGGGGTTCACTTTACATTTTAATATCAACATTTTTTTTTAACATTCATATTAAGAATTTGATTAACGGGGTTATTAGAAGTTATCTGTACACAGTAATGTGGTGTCTCACTTATGGGATCCCTGCAAGTCAGCTTCACGTCACTCTCTTCACTGACAGAAATCCAATATATCCGATATCTTTTTATTGCATAAAACATAGATTTCACCAACCCAATTGCCTTACAGCTATACTTAATTGGAGGCAGACACATAGCAATCCCTCCTTTGTAAGCATTGTCAGTATTCCCGTTAGGCTCCAGCATAAAGCGACAAAATTTGGGGGCGGCAAAAATTTCCACCCCCATATAATTTTTCGCGCTCTCTGGCCTATTGGACCTAATGGTTAGGTACTTGCCTGTGCAGCCGCCTCCTTTCTGCCACAGTACTGCTGCTTTGGTATCGCAGCGTCAAAAGACTTACTGAGTATCTAATAAGGCTCTATATGCCCCAGAAGGGGACAGCTCAAAGTGCCTGTATATCCAAAAGCTAGCAAGTACTGTATCGTGTATTATTACCCTCCGGACCTCTCCTCTCATGCTTTGTGTGCGCTTTCATCTATGCAAACATGCAGCAGCAGGACAAGGGAAATTAAAATGTGGCTTTATTCAGTACAATGTCTTAGTAGCTGTAGTAGTCCTGCAGATGTGTAGATTTATCATATCTGTGATAACTGTTAAAGGACCCCGGACATTCTCTATAGATGTAATAGTGTGTACTGAAAGTTCTATACACACTATTACATCTGGGGAACATGTTTTGGTTCATTAACTACCTACAACCTACAACTACCTTAACTACCTACAATGAATGTATGTCTTTTTAGTTACATTGGAGGCAACTATTTCAGGCTTTTTTAGGCTATCGAAAATATGATCTATGTGTTATATTTTGATCTGCTTCAGTCCCTTAAGTGCAATAGTTTGATGGCAGCTAGAAACAGACAGTATATATTCAATCTGCTTGAAAATGTATTTTTTTTCTGCTAAGCTTTAACAGAACCTGGAACTAATAGTTCATTAATTATTTTGAGGGGTTTGCAATCAATTTTTCTGAGTAAGGGGTTCAAATGGCAATTCTGAGGTGCTGTTAATACAGCTTGTGTCATATCTTTATCTAGAGGTGCAGTCCATCCCCTGCCCCACCCCCTCCTTTTTTTCCTCATGGGTGGGGAGCCGAACTGCGTTAAAAGTTCTGGGGACTCCCTGGTTTAAGGGGTACATACCTGTAATGCTGCACTGCCACATATTTAAATCCCTCCCATTACGCGGGCCAATGGGAAGCCACGATGGGTGACATCGGGGCTTCCTACTGGCCTGCGTATTGTGTGAGATTTCAGCTGCCATTTTGTTTGCCCAGATGGAACAGGAACGGTGCGATCTTTAAATGTATGTATCTCACGAACAAGGGAGGGCTGCGAAGCTAAAATTAACGTATTTCAGCGACGGCAGAGAAAGTGTGTGTGTGTGGGGTGGGGGAAATCGAGCAGGGGGGCTGCGCCTTTCAGCTGATACATGAGAGAATATGAGTACAGTAGTTGTCCTGCAATGTGGGAATCACAACGTTTACAGTTTATGCAACAAAATGTCTTGAGAAAAATAACTCTTGTAACAGAAGTCCCAATCTGCCCTTGCAATGACTGCAAAATGTGGCAACGACTGCAAAATGTGGCAACGACTGCAAAACGTGGCAACGACTGCAAAACGTGGCAATGACTGCAAAATGTGGCAATGACTGCAAAACGTGGCAACGACTACAAAACGCGGCAACGACTGCAAAAAGTGGCAATGACTGCAAAACGTGGCAATGACTGCAAAACGTGTCTGAATCTGAACTGCCAAAAGATCTCAAAAGGTACCTAAAGGGGCAGTCCCCCACGTCCCGCCCCTTCACTCCCCTCCTCTAAAAAAAAGTTGTATTCACTACACTACAGCAGGATGTCTGTTTTCCTTACTAAGTGGTTTATTTAACGTTTTTTTTTATTCCTGAATAAATGAGACCGAAACCTAAATAAGATGATCGCCGAGCCTCTCGCTTAGTGATATTATTACATCGATAAGATAAGATTGATGAGACCGTTATGATGTCTGGATGGGAAACAGTTCGGGCTTGGCTTGTGGATACTCTACCGTAGGCTGCGGTCCTTTTTAAATTAAAATGAAATCAAAAACAGTTACAAAGTTTTAATTAGAAGGGTTAATCGGACGTAAAGGGCGTCATATTGAGCTGACTTACAAAATAGGTCATATTGGGGTAGGGTTGCCACATTTACGTTTTTATAATGCGGGACGCCAAAATCCAGTATGAAAGTGTGACGTCATAATGAGGGCGGAAGGATCTGCAAACGCTTCGTGCTGAATGACCACTACTGTGTATTATTTGGTTTTTATCCTCCATGTGAGCGTGCGCTCACTGTGGCTGTAGCCAATAGGGGAGAGAGGGCGCTGACGGGAGAGAGCAAGGGGGAGAGCGAGCTAAGGGGGAGAGCGAGCTAAGGGGGAGAGCGAGCAGAGGGGGAGAGCGAGCTGAGGGGGAGAGCGAGCTAAGGGGGGAGAGCGAGCTGAGGGGGGAGAGCGAGCTGAGGGGGAGAGCGAGCTGAGGGGGAGAGCGAGCTGAGGGGGAGAGCGAGCTGAGGGGGAGAGCGAGCTGAGGGGGAGAGCGAGCTAAGGGGGAGAGCGAGCTGAGGGGGAGAGCGAGCTGAGGGGGAGAGCGAGCTGAGGGGGAGAGCGAGCTGAAGGGGAGAGCGAGCTGAGCGGGAGTGCGAGCTGAGGGGGAGAGCGAGCTGAGGGGGAGAGCGTGCTGAGGGAGAGAGATGAGAGAGCTGAGGGGGAAAGAGCTGATGATGATGAGGAGGAGGGAGAATGATAATGAGGAGGGAGAGAAATGATGAGGAGGAGGGCGAGAGATGAGAAAGAGGAGGGAGAGAGATGAGAAAGAGGAGGGAAAGAGATGAGAAAGAGGAGGGAGAGAGATGAGAAAGAGGAGGGAGAGAGATGAGAAAGAGGAGGGAGAGAGATGAGGAGGAGGGAGAGAGATGAGAAAGAGGAGGGAGAGAGATGAGGAGGAGGGAGAGAGATGAGGAGGAGGAGGGAGAGAAATGATGAGGAGGGAGAGAGATGATGAGCAGGAGGGGGAGAGATGAGGAGATTTTGAGAGATGAGGAGGAGGGGGAGATGAGGAGGAGGAGGAAGGGAGAGATGATGATGATGATGATGAGGATGATGATGACGGGGGGGGAGATGATGATGAGGGGGAAAGAAGGGGAGGTGGGGGATAGATGATGATGAGGGGGAGGAGAAATGATAAGGAGGAGGGGGAGACATGAGGAGGAGGGGGAGAGATAATGAGGAGAGGGGAGATGATGATGAGGAGGGGGAAGATGATGAGGGATGATAATGATGAGGGGGGATGATGATGAGGGATGAGGATGATGAGAGCGAGGATCAGTGAGAAAAAAATTGCAGTCAGTATTAATATTAATGGAGCCCTGAAATGATTTTTGCCCAGGCGCCCGAGCATGTCTAGCTACACCGCTGGTTAAGCTCTTTATAGGCAGTAACTGAGTAACTTGTCTGGCTCTCCCCTCTTCAGTCCATGCTGGCCTGTTACCTGTGTCCTATTGGATGATGGTCTGGGCCTGAACATAGCCGGGTCGGAAGACAGGGCGACCGCCCGCTGCTGCAGCTCGTCTGTAAACATTTTCACCTTTTTTGGAGAACTCCGCTAATCCTGCAGAAAAGATTACAAAAAGTTTTAAAAATAAGGATTATCTCTTTTTTCTAAAGTAGTTTTTATCACCGTCTCACCTTGGTCTTGTAGTACACAGAATGTATGTGAGGCACTAGTAGCAAATGTGTAATAATAGCAAATAATAGGTTAAATGTAGGTGATTGGCATCTTCAGACAGGTATACATATTTAAAATATTTGTTTCTTAAACCTTAGTAACAAAAGGAGATACATACATATGCAAAGCTTGTTAAATAGGAATGTAATCTTTGTAATGCAGGGCAGTGAAGGTGTTAAAAAGGGGTTAAAAATAAAAATATATTAGCATAATAAAAGAGGATTAGCCTAAAAAAAAATAAAGCTGTGAGGCGAGTCACGGTGTCACAGAGTCAGGGTGTCACAGAGTGAGGGTGTCACAGAGTGAGGGTGTCACAGAGTCAGGGTGTCACAGAGTCAGGGTGTCACAGAGTGAAGGTGTCACAGAGTCAGGGTGTCACAGAGTGAAGGTGTCACAGAGTGAGGGTGTCACAGAGTCAGGGTGTCACAGAGTCAGGGTGTCACAAAGTCAGGGTGTCACAGAGTCAGGGTGTCACAGAGTCAGGGTGTCACAGAGTCAGGGTGTCACAGAGTGAAGGTGTCACAGAGTGAGGGTGTCACAGAGTCAGGGTGTCACAGAGTCAGGGTGTCACAGAGTGAAGGTGTCACAGAGTGAAGGTGTCACAGAGTCAGGGTGTCACAGAGTCAGGGTGTCACAGAGTGAAGGTGTCACAGAGTGAGGGTGTCACAGAGTGAGGGTGTCACAGAGTCAGGGTGTCACAGAGTGAAGGTGTCACAGAGTGAAGGTGTCACAGAGTCAGGGTGTCACAGAGTCAGGGTGTCACAGAGTCAGGGTGTCAGGAAGCCCCTCGGGGTGTCATAGAGTGAGGGTGTCACAGAGTGAAGGTGTCACAGAGTCAGGGTGTCACAGAGTGAAGGTGTCACAGAGTCAGGGTGTCACAGAGTGAAGGTGCCAGGAAGCCCCTCAGGGTGTCACAGAGTGAAGGTGCCAGGAAGCCCCTCGGGGTGTCACAGAGTCACGCTGCAGGGTGTCAGGGTGCAGGAAGCCCCTCGGGGTGTCACAGAGTCACGCTGCAGGGTGCAGGAAGCCCCTCGGGGTGTCACAGAGTCAGGCTGCAGGGTGCAGGAAGCCCCTCGGGGTGTCACAGAGTCAGGGTGCAGGAAGCCCCTCGGGGTGTCACAGAGTCAGGCTGCAGGGTGCAGGAAGCCCCTCGGGGTGTTACAGAGTCAGGGTGCAGGGTGTCAGGGTGCAGGAAGCCCCTCGGGGTGTCACCTCACCTATAGCCGCAGGGTGAGGGCCTCAGTAGTGCGCCCTGCCGGCACCGCTACTTATTGTTATTGAGCCTCCCCGGCGCTGCAGGGGTTAAGGCAATGCGTGTCAGGGGGTCCCTGCAGGCCCGTGTGGCGGGGAAAGGGGTTTAATCACTGGTACTTGTGCCGGGCTCACATGGGAGGGCCGCGTCCCGGCGTCACTATGGCAACCCGGGGGCAGGGCTTGTTGTCATGGTAACAGGGGGCGCTATCAAGCCTGAGCTCGCCTATAACCTCCGCTACTAGCGCTGTGATTGGTCCAGAGATCAACCGTGTGGCGAGGTCAGTGTGTGTGTGTGTGTGTGTGTGTGTGTGTGTGTGTGTGTGTGTGTGTGTGTGTGTGTGTGTGTGTGTGTGTGTGTGTGTGTGTGTCTGTGTGTGTGTCTGTGTGTGTGTGTGTGAGTGTGTGTGTGTGTGTGTGTGGTGTGTCTGTGTGTGTGTGTGTGTGTGTGTCTGTGTGTGTGTGTGTGAGTGTGTGTGTCTGTGTGTGTGTGTGTGGGTCAGTGTGTGTGTGTGTGGGGGGGGAGGTCAGTGTGTGTGTATGGGGGAGGTCTGTGTGTGTGTGTGGGGGGGTCAGTGTGTGTGGGGGGGAGGTCAGTGTGTGTGTGTGTGTGTGGGGGGGGGAGAGGTCAGTGTGTGTGTATGGGGGCGGTCAGTGTGTGTGTGTGGGGGGGGGGAGGTCAATGTGTGTGTGTATGGGGGAGGTCAGTTTGTGTGTGTGTGTGTGTGGGGGGGAGAGGTCAGTCTGTGTGTATGGGGGCGGTCAGTGTGTGTGTGTGGGGGGGGGAGGTCAATGTGTGTGTGTATGGGGGAGGTCAGTGTGTGTGTGTGTGTGGGGGGGAGAGGTCAGTGTGTGTGTATGGGGGCGGTCAGTGTGTGTGTGTGTGTGGGGGGGGGAGGTCAGTGTGTGTGTATGGGGGCGGTCAGTGTGTGTGTGGGGGGGGGGGAGGTCAATGTGTGTGTGTATGGGGGAGGTCAGTGTGTGTGGGGGGGGGGGTCAGTGTGGGGAGGTCAGTGTGTGTGTGTGTGGGGGGGGTCAGTGTGTGTATGGGGGAGGTCAGTGTGTGTGTGGGGGGGGGGGGAGGTCAGTGTGTGTATGGGGGCGGTCAGTGTGTGTGTGTGGTGGGGGAGGTCAGTGTGTGTATGGGGGCGGTCAGTGTGTGTGTGTGGGGGGAGGTCAGTGTGTGTATGGGGGAGGTCAGCGTGTGTGTGTATGGGGGAGGTCAGTGTGTGTGTGTGGGGGAGGGGAGGTCAGTGTGTGTGTGTGGGGGGGAGGTCAGTGTGTGTGTGTGTGGGGGGAGGTCAGTGTGTGTATGGGGGAGGTCAGTGTGTGTGTGTGTGGGGGGGGGAGGTCAGTGTGTGTGGGGGGGGGAGGTCAGTGTGTGTGTGGGGGGGGTCAGTGTGTGTGGGGGGGAGGTCAGTGTGTGTATGGAGGAGGTCAGTGTGTGTATGGGGGAAGGTCAGTGTGTGTATGGGGGAAGGTCAGTGTGTGTATGGAGGAGGTCAGTGTGTGTATGGAGGAGGTCAGTGTGTGTATGGAGGAGGTCAGTGTGTGTATGGAGGAGGTCAGTGTGTGTATGGAGGAGGTCAGTGTGTGTGTGGGGGAGGTCAGTGTGTGTATGGGGGAAGGTCAGTGTGTGTGTGTGGGGGGAGGTCAGTGTGTGTGGGGGGGAGGTCAGTGTGTGTGTATGGGGAGGTCAGTGTGTGTGTGGGGGGGGGGGGGGTCAGTGTGTGTGGGGGGGGAGGTCAGTGTGTGTGTGTGGGGGAGGTCAGTGTGTGTGTGTGGGGGAGGTCAGTGTGTGTGTGTGGGGGAGGTCAGTGTGTGTTTGGGGGGGAGGTCAGTGTGTGTGTATGGGGGAGGTCAGTGTGTGTGTATGGGGGAGGTCAGTGTGTGTGTATGGGGGAGGTCAGTGTGTGTGTATGGGGGAGGTCAGTGTGTGTGTGTGTGGGGGGTCAGTGTGTGTATGGGGGAGGTCAGTGTGTGTGTGTGTGTGTGTGGGGGGGGGGGGAGGTCAGTGTGTGTGTTTGGGGGGCGGTCAGTGTGTGTGTGTGTGGTGGGGGAGGTCAGTGTGTGTATGGGGGCGGTCAGTGTGTGTGTGTGTGGGGGGAGGTCAGTGTGTGTATGGGGGAGGTCAGTGTGTGTGTGTATGGGGGAGGTCAGTGTGTGTGTGTGGGGGAGGGGAGGTCAGTGTGTGTGTGTGTGGGGGGGGGGAGGTCAGTGTGTGTGTGTGTGTGTGGGGGGAGGTCAGTGTGTGTATGGGGGAGGTCAGTGTGTGTGTGGGGGGGGAGGTCAGTGTGTGTATGGAGGAGGTCAGTGTGTGTATGGATGAGGTCAGTGTGTGTATGGGGGAAGGTCAGTGTGTGTATGGGGGAAGGTCAGTGTGTGTATGGAGGAGGTCAGTGTGTGTATGGAGGAGGTCAGTGTGTGTATGGAGGAGGTCAGTGTGTGTATGGAGGAGGTCAGTGTGTGTGTGGGGGAGGTCAGTGTGTGTATGGGGGAAGGTCAGTGTGTGTATGGAGGAGGTCAGTGTGTGTATGGAGGAGGTCAGTGTGTGTATGGAGGAGGTCAGTGTGTGTATGGAGGAGGTCAGTGTGTGTGTGGGGGAGGTCAGTGTGTGTATGGGGGAAGTCAGTGTGTGTGTGTGGGGGGAGGTCAGTGTGTGTGGGGGGGGGAGGTCAGTGTGTGTGTGTGGGGGGGGGGGTCAGTGTGTGTGGGGGGGGTCAGTGTGTGGGGGGGGGTCAGTGTGTGTGGGGGGGGGTCAGTGTGTGTGGGGGGGGGTCAGTGTGTGTGGGGGGGAGGTCAGTGTGTGTTTGGGGGGAGGTCAGTGTGTGTGTGTATGGGGGAGGTCAGTGTGTGTGTATGGGGGAGGTCAGTGTGTGTGTATGGGGGAGGTCAGTGCGTGTGTATGGGGGAGGTCAGTGTGTGTGTGGGGGGAAGGTCAGTGTGTATGTGGGGGGAGGTCAGTCTGTGTGTATGGGGGAGGTCAGTGTGTGTATGGGGGAGGTCAGTGTGTGTGTGTGTATGGGGGAGGTCAGTGTGTGTGTATGGGGGAGGTCAGTGTGTGTATGGCGGAAGGTCAGTGTGTGTGTGGGGGGGAGGTCAGTGTATGTATGGGGGAAGGTCAGTGTGTGTGTGGGGGGAAGGTCAGTGTGTGTGGGTGGGGGGGGGGTCAGTGTGTGTATGGGGGAGGTCAGTGTGTGTGGGGGGCTGCGGGGAGGTCAGTGTGTGTATGGGGAGGTCAGTGTGTGTGTGTGGGGGGGAGGTCAGTGTGTGTGTAGGGGGGAGGTCAGTGTGTGTATGGAGGAGGTCAGTGTGTGTGTGGGGGAGGTCAGTGTGTGTGTGTGGGGGAGGTCAGTGTGTGTGTGGGGGGGAGGTCAGTGTGTGTATGGGGGAGGTCAGTTTTTGTGTGTGGGGGGGGTCAGTGTGTGTATGGGGGAAGGTCAGTGTGTGTATGGGGGAAGGTCAGTGTGTGTGGGGGGGGGTCAGTGTGTGTGTGGGGGAAGGTCAGTGTGTGTGTGGGGGGAAGGTCAGTGTGTGTGTGGGGGGGGTCAGTGTGTGTATGGGGGAGGTCAGTGTGTGTGGGGGGCTGCGGGGAGGTCAGTGTGTGTGTGGGGGGAAGGTCAGTGTGTATGTGGGGGGAGGTCAGTCTGTGTGTATGGGGGAGGTCAGTGTGTGTATGGGGGAGGTCAGTGTGTGTGTGTGTATGGGGGAGGTCAGTGTGTGTGTATGGGGGAGGTCAGTGTGTGTATGGCGGAAGGTCAGTGTGTGTGTGGGGGGGAGGTCAGTGTGTGTATGGGGGAAGGTCAGTGTGTGTGTGGGGGGAAGGTCAGTGTGTGTGGGTGGGGGGGGGTCAGTGTGTGTATGGGGGAGGTCAGTGTGTGTGGGGGGCTGCGGGGAGGTCAGTGTGTGTATGGGGAGGTCAGTGTGTGTGTGTGGGGGGGAGGTCAGTGTGTGTGTGGGGGGGAGGTCAGTGTGTGTATGGAGGAGGTCAGTGTGTGTGTGGGGGGGGTCAGTGTGTGTGTGGGGGAGGTCAGTGTGTGTGTGGGGGGGAGGTCAGTGTGTGTATGGGGGAGGTCAGTTTTTGTGTGTGGGGGGGGTCAGTGTGTGTATGGGGGAAGGTCAGTGTGTGTATGGGGGAAGGTCAGTGTGTGTGGGGGGGGTCAGTGTGTGTGTGGGGGAAGGTCAGTGTGTGTGTGGGGGGAAGGTCAGTGTGTGTGTGGGGGGGGTCAGTGTGTGTATGGGGGAGGTCAGTGTGTGTGGGGGGCTGCGGGGAGGTCAGTGTGTGTATGGGGGAAGGTCAGTGTGTGTGTGTGTGGGGGGAAGGTCAGTGTGTGTGTGGAGGGGGGTCAGTGTGTGTATGGGGGAAGGTCAGTGTGTGTGTGGGGGGAGGTCAGTGTGTGTATGGGGGAGGTCAGTGTGTGTGTGGGGGTGGGGGGGTCAGTGTGTGTATGGGGGAAGGTCAGTGTGTGTGTGGGGGGGAGGTCAGTGTGTGTATGGGGGAGGTCAGTGTGTGTGGGGGGCTGCGGGGAGGTCAGTGTGTGTATGGGGGAGGTCAGTGTGTGTGTATGGGGGAAGGTCAGTGTGTGTATGGGGGAAGGTCAGTGTGTGTGTGGGGGGGAGGTCAGTGTGTGCATGGGGGAGGTCAGTGTGTGTGGGGGCTGCGGGGAGGTCAGTGTGTGTATGGGGGAGGTCAGTGTGTGTGTGTGGGGGGGGTCAGTGTGGGGGGCTGCGGGGAGGTCAGTGTCATTCACAGGTACTTTCCAAGACTCTGTTTAGGGGTGTAGTTCCATCGCGGTTTCCATCTACCCTTCATCCTTACAATGTCCCAGCAGTCTTCACTCAGTAACCTGGTGTGCCTATACTTCAAAGTCGGCATTAGGGCAACCTTGCTGGTGCCAGTTCTGGAGAACCCTGGTTTAGGAATCCCTTGCTGTGAACTGTCACGCACATAGGGCCTTATTCAGAGAGTGTTCATAAAAAAAATCGCCAGGGAATTTAAAATGACTGTTTTTTGGGCGTTGCTATCACGGTATTCAGAAAGGTTCGCATACCAGTGATAGCAAAATGCCCAAAACTGGCGAGTTGCTGCCAGCGAGAGCCTCGAGCCTCTGAAAAGGCAAAAAACAGCGATTCATTTCTGCTCTGAGAGAGCTGCCTCTCCCAGCTGAAATGTCGCCCGAAAAATATTTATTTTAATATATATTTCTTTAATAGTGTAGAGGTGCAGGGGGTCTCCGGAGCTGAACCACGTTGGTTTTATGTCCGGGGACCCCCTGCTTCCCGAGATACAGGCCTCTTTATGGGGTGCCGGTATCTCCTATGCAAGGAAATGTCCCGGTCACGTGACGCGGGACATTTCAATGCAGAGGGATATCGGCACCCCATAAAGGTGCCTGTATCTCGGGAAGCAGGGGGTCCCCGGACATAAAACCAACGTGGTTCAGCTCCGGAGACCCCCTGCACCTCTACACTATTAAAGAAATATATATTAAAATAAATATGTAAAAACACATCAAAACACACCCCCCCCCCCCCTCCGCCCAAACCCATACAGTACAGTAATGGGCAAAATAACTATTATCCAGATATGGATAATATATTATTTGTCCATTATTAAACACTGCAGTCGCATACATAAATAAAATAAATAAATACAGTTATACTTACCACAACAGCAGGTCCCTCTGTCCTCCGTTGCCAGAAAGCATATATACAAAATAAATACATTCTAATGGCCCCTAACCCCTTAATCACCGTAGCGGTTCCTAACCGCTATAGTTATTAAGGGGTTAACCTACCCTGACCCTGGAGGCCTAAGCACCCACCCCAGAATGACTATACCCACCCTATACCCATTGAGTAGTATAGTGGTACATCATACCCATATAATAATAATATGGGCATGATAAGCCTCTATAGCACTCAATTAGCACCCTAATAAAAATACAGTAATAATACATAAGACACACAATAAGAAAAGCCAAATAAACTACCAAAAAAGCACACTTCACTAAATACAAACAGTAGCCAGCTAATCCAATCAATATAATCATTAGCAACATCAACATTGAATTAATTGATCCATTAACCAATCAAAACAATTAATTCGGAAAACAACTCAAAATGAATAGTAACACTAACCAATGTAAACAATGAATTAATCCAACATTCATTAATGTAACCATTAAAAGACAAATAAATACATTAAAACTATCTCAGAAGTATCCATAAAACACATTAGCTAACATAATAAAACATTTAAGTACAAGCGAACACCAATCGCAAACCTTTTAATACATTAACCATAAACAAACAATCACATCCAAATCAATAACTGCAATAACAAGCGAGAAATGCCCCCCAAATATTGGCATAATAATGTATTAATCTGTACCCCAAAAAATCAAAAAACACACCCAAAAAATAGACCTGTAAAAAGAGACATTTACAAACATTGAATATCTTACTTACCATTAGAAGCGGTGGCCCTCCGACTCCCGGGGTAACAGGAAGCTCACGTACCTTGAAGGCCTCCAACAGCATCCGATGCCATCATCTATCAGGATCCTGCTCAGGTACCCAAATCTTCTTTTTTCTTTCTTTACTCACCGTCTTCTATCTTCATCTGTAACCATTTCTTGTTGTTCTTTATCTTCTTTCTTCATCTGTCAATCCATAAAACCCCATGTTAAATCCCAGCCGATGCTGTCTCGTCGGCTTCTTGGGCTCAAATGAGGCGTCACGGCCTTAAATAGGGCTTGTGACGTCACATTTAGCCTCAAAATGGTTAACAGCCAAATGAAGCACAGCCATTCTGATTGGCTGGCATCATTCCCTTTAAAGCTGCAGTTCAGTCTTTTTTTTTATTTTTTATTTTTTATTTATTTTTTTACTTCAATAGTTTCATGTGTGCAATCTCTAATGATCTAAAGAGCTGTATAGCTGCAGGTCAATTAGTTCTCCATGTATTGATAGGCAAAATTTGGTGACATAATTAGTGAAGGGATCTGTTTATATTCTGCTTGTCTGTCAGTGGAAGCTCATGAATATTCATGAGCACTCCTGCACTGACAAGTGCTAGAGGGAGGGCAGGGCTGACAAAGGGGTGTGACAGGACATGAAGGGGCAGTGCCTTAGCAAATGGCTGTTAAAATAGAATACAAGAAAATTGGTCTTTCAAAGTTGTTTTTTTTTTAAAACAGAAAATGCTAAAAGTATTTTTTCTTACTATAGAACTGATTTATTAAAAAAACACACATGCAGGATATTGACTGAACTGCAGTTTTAAGTGACGTCATGTAAAAAAAAATTTTTTAAAGTCGGAACATGGCTTTAACAGCCAATCAGATGGCTGTTAACCATTTTGAGGCTAAATGTGACGTCACAAGCCCTATTTAACGCCGTGACGCCTCATTTGAGCCCAAGAAGCCGACGAGACAGCATCGGCTGGGATTTAACATGGGGTTTTATGGATTGACAGATGAAGAAAGAAGATAAAGAACAACAAGAAATGGTGACAGATGAAGATAGAAGACGGTGAGTAAAGAAAGAAAAAAGAAGATTTGGGTACCTGAGCCGGATCTTCATGGTGGATGTCATCGGATGCTGTTGGAGGCCTTCAAGGTACGTGAGCTTCCTGTTACCCCGGGAGTCGGAGGGCCACCGCTTCTAATGGTAAGTAATATATTCAATGTTTGTAAATGTCTCTTTTTACAGGTTTCTTTTTTGGGTGTGTTTTTTGATTTTTTGTGTGATGCACATTGACTGATAATATATTAATCTGTACCTCTTTAGTAGGGTGACCAGGTGTCCCGTTTTTTTAACCTCTGTCCCGGTTTTTTAGTCTCTGTCCCGGTTTTTTAGTCTCTGCCCAGCTGCCCTGCATCCTGTATCCTGTAAAATGTTCCGTTTTTTTTGTGGCTGTTCCGCTTTTGACCATCAGAGCAGAGGGGGCAGCAGAGAGCAGACAATGCATGGAGGAGAGCAGGGGCCGGGTCTGAACTGCGGAGCCCGAGCAGTGAGACCCGGAAGTGTCAGTGAGAACTTCCGGTGTCTGCTGCCAGGGCTCAAGATGGCTTCCCCCACCCATGCAGGTATGGTCCAGAATGGGGGACACAGACACACACTCACTCACACAATGGGGGGGGGGGGAGGGACAGAGAGGCATAGGCACAGCATGAGGAGAGGCAGAGAGAGAGAGACACACACACACACAGGCACAGCATGAGGCGAGGCAGAGAGAGAGACACACACACACACAGGCACAGCATGAGGAGAGGCAGAGAGAGAGAGAGACACAGGCACAGCAAGGGAAGAGACAGAGAGAGGCACAGGCACAGCATGGGAAGAGACAGAGAGAGGCACAAGCACAGCATGGGAAGAGACAGAGAGAGGCACAGGCACAGCATGGAGAGAGGCACAGGCACAGGATGGGGAGAGACAGTGTGGGGAGAGGGGCACAGCATGGGAAGAGGGGCACAGAGTGTGGGAGGGGGATAGAGAGACAGAATGGGGGGGGAGAGACAGAGAATGGAGGGGAAAGAGACAGAAAATGGAGGCGAGACAAAGGGGGGGGGGAGAGAGAGAGAGAGACAGAATGGAGGGGAGAGAGAGATGAGAATAGGGGGTGGGGGGAGAGAGACAGAGAATGGGGGGGGAGAGAGAGCCGAGAATGGGGGGGGGGGTGAAGAGAGAGAATGGGGTGGGGAGAGAGAATGGGGTGGGGAGAGAGAATGGGGGGGGGGTGGGAGAGAGGGAATGGGGGGAAGGGAGGGGGGACATAATGGGGGAGAGAGAGAGAGAATGGGAAGAGAGCATGGGGGGAGGAGAGAGAGAGAATGGGGGAAGAGGGAGAATGAATGGGGAAGGAGTGAGAGAATGGGGGGGGAGGTGAGAGAGAGAATGGGGGGTTTCACAGAATTGGGGAAGACAAAATGGAGGGAGGGAGACAGAGAATGGGGGAGAGAGACAGAATGGAAGGGAGAGGGAGAGATGAGGGAGGGGTGAGAGAGACAGAGAATGGGGGGGAGGGAGAGACAGAATGGGGGGGAGAGAGACAGAAAATGGAGGAGAGACAGAGAATGGGGGAGGGGAGAGAGAGAGACAGAGAATGGGGGGAGAGAGACAGACAGAGAATGGGGGGGGGGAGAGAAACAGAGAATGGGGGGGAGAGAGACAGAAAGTGGAGGAGACACAGAATGGGGGAGAGGGAGGGAGAGAATGGGGGGGAGACACAGAGAATGGGGGGATTGAGACAGAGAATGGGGGGGTTGAGACAGAGAATGGAGGGGAGAGAGAATGGGGGGGGGATAGAGAGAATGGGGGGGAGACACAGAGAATGGGGGAAGACACAGAGAATGGGGGGATTGAGACAGAGAATGGGGGAGAGAGAGAATGGGGGGAGGGAGAGAGACAGAATGGAGGGGAGAGAGCGAGACGGAGAATGGGGGGGAAAGGCACAGAGAATGGGGGAGAGAGAGAGACACAGAGAATGGGGGGGGAGAGAGAGAGACAGAATGGGGGGAGAGAGACAGAAAATGGAGGAGAGACACAGAATGAGAGGGGGGAAGAGAGGGAGAGGAGAGGGGGGGAGGGAGAGGGAGAGAATTGGGGGAGAGAGGGAGAGAATTGGGAGAGAGAGGGATAGAATTGGGAGAGAGAGCGAGAGAATGTGGGGAGAGAGGGGGGGGAAGAGAGAGGGGGAAGAGAGAGGGGGGGGAGGAGAGAGAGAGGGAAGGAGAGAGAGAGGGAAGGAGAGAGAGAGGGAAGGAGAGAGAGAGGGGAGGAGAGAGAGAGGGGAGGAGAGAGAGAGGGGAGGAGAGAGAGAGGGGAGGAGAGAGAGAGGGGAGGAGAGAGAGAGGGGAGGAGAGAGAGAGGGGAGGAGAGAAAATGGGGGGGGAGAGAGAATGGGGGAGGGAGGGAGGGAGAGAGAGAGAATGGGGGAGGGAGAGAGAGAGAATGGGGGGGAGGGGGGGAAAGAGAGAGAATGGGGGAGAGAGACAGGGAAGGGTGGAATGAGAATGTAGGGGTGGGGAGAACGAGAATAGAGGGATATGGGGGGAGGCATAGAGAAAGGGGTGTGTGTGAGAAAGAAGGGGGGACAGAGCGGGGTAGAGAGACAAAGGAGAAGGGGCGCAGTTGGTGATATCATTTGTTTTATAAAAAAAAAATTTCATGTGTCCCGGTTTTTACTTTTGTAAATCTGGTCACCCTACTCTTTAGGGTACAGATTAATACATTATTATGGCAATATTTGGGGGGCATTTCTCGCTTGTTAATGATGTGAATGTGATTGTTTGTTTATGCTTAATGTAAGAAAAGGTTTGCGATTGGTGTTCGCTTGTACTTAATGTTATATAATGTTAGCTCTTGTGTTTTATGGATACTTGAGAGATAGTATTTATTTGTATTTTAATGGTTACATTAATTAATGTTGGAGTAATTCATTGTTTACATTGGTTAGTGTTACTATTCATTTTGAGTTGCTTTCGTAATTAATTGTTTTGATTGGTTAATGGATTAATTAATTAAATGTTGATGTTGCTATTGATTGGATTAGCTGGCTACTGTTTGTATTTAGTGAAGTGTCTTTTTTGGTAGTTTAGTTAGCTTTTATTATTGTGTGTCTTGTGTATTAATGTGCTGTAATTAGGGTGCCCATTGAGTGCTATAGAGGCTTATCATGCCCATATTATTATTATATGGGTATGATGTACCACTATACTACTCAATGGGGATAGGGTGGGTGTAGTCAGTGTGGGGTGGGTGCTTAGGCCTGACGGGTGGGTGAAGGGGGTATTAGCCCTAAGGATGGGTGTTTAGACCTTGCGGGTGGGTAGCGGTTGGGTTAACCCCTTTATTACCTTAGCGGTATTAACCGCTATGGTAATGAAGGGGTTAACTCCCCCCCGCAACCCCCCTGCAATGCCTAAACAGCCACTAAGGGCCAAATTCCCCCTTCACCCACCCCGATAGCCACAGTATTGTATTGTATGTTTCTTACAGTAAGCCTGGCACAGGTGTTTAAACCCTTCATTGCCTTAGCGGTTAGCCGCTAAGGTAATGAAGTTGCTGTACATGCATGTTTCCTGCCTCGGATGCATGCCGGGGGGGTCCGGAGCTGCTATTAATGGCTATCAGCTCCGGAGTCCCCCGGCATCAATCCGAGGCAGGAAAGGGGCCTGATTTTTTCTAAGTCCCGACATATCGCAGCTTATCGAGGCCATCTCCCCACCAATTGTCCAACAATTTTGTGGGGAATTGATTTTGGGGAGAAAATCGTTTTTTACGGCTGCGATGGGCTGCGATAGGCCGCGACCCCCGACTCGCGGGTCTCTGAATAGCGGGAGTTTATCAACCATTCGAAAATGGTCGATAAGGGCCTGATCGCTGCTCAGTCAGCGAATTTCGGATGGAGATACAATTTTGCGTCGATACAGGCCGTTATCGAGCACTTATCGAGGCTATCTGAATACGAGTGCCCATTTTGGGCGATAAGTGCTCGATAAGGGCCTTATCGAGGCTTTCTGAATAAGGCCCATACTCCCTTAATAGTAGTGGACAGTCATGGTATCTACATCAGATATTAAGTGGCCCTTTCTGGCTGGGGACACTTTTCCCTAACTGTGAAAAAAATAAAGGTTTGCTCTGTCTTGGTCCCTCCTGAATCTTGTTGGGGGCACTCCTGTGGTCTTCCAGGGGTCTTGGGACCAACCCACTAGACTCCCATATTTATACTACAGTGACCTCACAGGCCACCATAGCTACAGGGTTGTGGTTGGGCTCCTCACCACATCACCCCATGTGACAGTTCCTTCTAGAAGATGGGCGTGACTTAAGTTTCAGTTAAACGAAGTTACAACAATATTGGAAAGGTCATTACTTTACAACAACCCACCAGACATGAACCCCTTGTATAACAAACTAGTAACCCAGCAGGGGGTGGTTACAAACAGGTGCAAAGGAAATAAAATCTTAGCTTCAGAAAAGGCAGCACACAGTATTACACAACAATTGAGGTGGAGGAATATGTTGATGATAATGATGATGAATATGTTGTTATTGGTAGTGTGTGACACTGGGGGCGCGTCATCAGCGCAGGCTGTGATTGGCTGTAGTGGTGCAGGAGACAGGTGTGGGAAAGATTGCTGACGAAGATTGATGATGCGGTACATGCGCGCGTTGAGCGTGCGCGCACTGCGCGCCGCTGATGCCCATGTAAGGACGTAACCTGGAGGCGAGATAACTGGAGGCGGGGCCAGGGGATTCCGTATTTACTTCCGCGCGCACCCATAGTGCGGCGGTGGGTGGTGGATGGCCCCGATGACGTGTTGCAGGAGGCGGGGGAAGCGGAGCACCCGGTTGCGGACCGGCGTAAGCAGGAAGCGCGCCGAGGGTGGCGAGACTCACGGATCCTCACACAAAGTTTGTACATTTCTACTCCGGACAACTGGGGATCCCACCGGGCAGAGATATTTTTATTCATTAATAATTATAAATAGACTGAAGCTCCAGGGTTTTTATTTTATACTACAGAACTGCTTTCAAGACCCATACTAGGCTACGATTACCCCCCGGAGCAGCTAGCCGGAGGGTCGTGGACCCATCCAGAGCTGCTGCTGTGGAAACCTCTCCCTTGCCGTCCCACCGGATCTGACACTGACTGACGTTAGTTTGGGTGCGTGAACCGACGGACGTTTGGCACGTAGAGTGCTTTCTCAAGATGATGAATCGAGAAAGCACTCTACATTCGAAACAGCCATTGGTTTATTAGTCAGTGTCGGATCCGGGGATAAACGTAACTTAGTTTGGGTCTTGGAAGCAATTCTAATCTGCTTCAAGTCTAGGGCTGGTTTGGGAGTGTTTTCATTGCTTCCTTCCTACGATCTAGTGTACCTGAGTTGGAACAGCACTGACCCACTCTGGCTGTACTAGGTCATAAATTGGTATAATCTAATCTACACTCAGTAGCTGCCTTTCACTCCTATGTGGCCTCTCATCATTAGAGAAGACCTCTTCGCAGCCTCTCCCCACCTACCCACACCCCCCTCTACCATCTACAATGACAGGTTTCTGAGTGCTAGCTAGGATACACAGAGCCTCAGTTACCTAAGCATCATTGAATGGCATAACAGCGTGTGTCCATTTACCTAACAATACACTGGCTAATTAAGACTCTGTACATAACCTCACATTATACCTCAATATAGGCAGGATCTAGTTTGGTGACTTAGTGGTTAGAACGCTGGCACTTCAGGGCATCTATATACTGTACACACTCAGTAATTAGGGGATTATTTCTAAGAGCAATGACTGTATTTGATTTTTTCCTGGTGCTGCTTGAGTCTTGCAGTCGGACTTAATTGCAGTCGGAGTTAATGCATCTCCATTATAGTGTTAAGAGTGGGCACTGATGGACGCAACTGTAATCATGCATGCTTGTTCTAAAACCATACAAGGTATGTGAATGTAAACAAAGTATGGTGTTACAGGCAGCACTCCCAAATAAAACAGAGCTCCTCATACTTCCTCCCAAACCTGGCCCTACTACCTCCTTCCACATTACTGTTGGAACTACGATCATTCACCCAGTAGCCCAAGCACGCTGCCTAGGGGTCACACTCGACTCCTCTCTCACATTCGCCCCTCACATTCAAAACATTTCTAAAACTTGTCGCTTTTTCCTCCGAAATATAACAAAAATACGCCCTTTCCTCTATTGCTCGACTGCTAAAACTCTGACTCAGGCCCTCATTCTCTCCCGTCTTGATTACTGTAACCTCCTGCTGTCCGGCCTTCCTGCCTCTCACCTGTCTCCCCTACAATCTATCCTAAATGCTGCGGCCAGAATCACTCTACTCTTTCCTAGATCTGTCTCAGCATCTCCCCTCATGAAATCCCTCTCCTGGCTTCCGATCAAATCCTGCATCTCACACTCCATTCTTCTCCTCACTTTTAAAGCTCTACACTCTTCTGCCCCTCCTTACATCAGCCCTAATTTCTCGCTATGCACCATCCCGACTCTTGCGTTCTGCTCAAGGATGTCTTCTTTCTACCCCCTTTGTATCTAAAGCCCTCTCCCGCCTTAAATCTTTTTCACTGACTGCCCCACACCTCTGGAATGCCCTTCCCCAGTACCCGACTAGCACCCTCTTTATCCACCTTTAAGACCCACCTTAAGACACACTTGCTTAAAGAAGCATATGAATAGCACTGTGGATATTCTGAACACATGACACATAAAGCTTGGCCCCCTGCAGACGCACATACCAGAACTCCCTCCTACTGTCTCTGTACGTTCTCCCTACCTAACAATTAGACTGTAAGCTCCTCGGGGCAGGGACTCCTCTTCCTTAATGTTACTTTTTTGTCTGAAGCACTTACTCCCATGATCTGTTATTTATATTATCTGTTATTTATTTGATTATCACATGTATTACTACTGTGAAGCGCTATGTACATTAATGGCGCTATATAAATAAAGACATACAATACAATACAATAAAGTAAAAATATATACAGTTTGGTCCACGGGAACGATCCAGAGGGACGCTTGGCCCTCCCAAAACTATAGTACAAACATAGGTGATGTTGACAGCACTCAATGAAAATATAACGAGACAACACTGGAATATGCCAAAAAGATCATTTGTATTGCAATAAATGTGCACAATATATAATCTGGCAGATGCTATGACTATCCTTAAGGGCATCTATGCATACAAACAAGTGCCACAAATGGCGTGATGGGAAGGGGAGTGGGGGAAGGAAAGGGAAAAAACAAGGGGAAAAGGGGGTAAGGTAGTGACAATAAAAATGCGTAATGACAAACAGCTGGGTAGAGCAAATATGATAAAGTTAAGGGGGGCAACGTTTCGGGGCAGCGTGCCCCTTCCTCAGGCCCATCCCCACAGATCCCCAAAAAGATCTTCCCATCACGCCATTTGTGGCACTTGTTTGTACGCAGAGACGCCCTTAAGGATAGTCGTAGCATCCGCCAGATTATACATTATGCACATTTATTTCAATACAAATGATCTTTTTGGCATATTCCAGTGTTGTCTCGTTATATTTTTATTGAGTGCTGGGAACATCACCTATGTTTGTAAGGTAAGTGATTGTGAACGGTCCACATCCCACACGGGACCAGAATAAAAGACTGTTGTATAACAAAAGTTCCTCGTGTCTATTATTCTACAACCTTGCTACCTCATCGCCCAGCTGCCTGAGTCCAGCCCCTGGGTCAAGGAAACCCATGCGGATTAGCCATACTGTATATACCACGCCTATGTAATTTCCCTAAGAGCCGGGCAGGGAGGGTTACATTTGTATAGTCCTCTAAAGGTCTCAACTGACTCCTCAGCATCTTTACCATTCAAAGGACAATATTGTAAAGTTGGTAGGGCAACTGGCTGGAGCAGAATGGTCATCTTACAACTAGCTTGGCTACATGTGCCTATTTCTTTGGTGCATTACATTTGAATTTCCTGTTCTTTTCTGTATCCAGTATCCCAAGTCAAGTTGTTTATGTTGGTTTGTGTTTCTGTAAGTTCTGAAAACTGTCAACCTTAATAAAAAATGGTGTTTCAAAAGTCTTCATCGACCATGAATGGCGAGGTAAGTTATCAGAGTGAAGAGCTAAAGACTTGATGAACTCATGCAAATCCAATCAAATAAGCTTAATTGGCATAATGAAAGAACATCCCAGTATTGCCAAAGCATAAATAACAAGGGGTGGGTATAATAATTACACAGTACATGGATAACAGGGGGTAGGGTATAATGATTACACAGTACATGAGTAACAGGGGGTAGGGTATAATGATTACACAGTACATGAATAACAGGGAGTAGGGTATAATGATTACACAGTACATGAATAACAGGGGTTTGGGTATAATGATTACACAGTACATGAATAACGGGGTTGGGTATAATAATTACACAGTACATGAATAACGGGGAGTAGGGTATAATGATTACACAGTACATGAATAACAGGGGTTTGGGTATAATGATTACACAGTACATGAATAACGGGGTAGGGTATAATGATTACACAGTACATGAATAACGGGGAGTAGGGTATAATGATTACACAGTACATGAATAACAGGGAGTAGGGTATAATGATTACACAGTACATGAATAACGGGGTAGGGTATAATGATTACACAGTACATGGATAACAGGGAGTAGGGTATAATGATTACACAGTACATGGATAACGGGGTAGGGTATAATGATTACACAGTACATGAATAACGGGGTAGGGTATAATGATTACATAGTACATGAATAACGGGGTAGGGTATAATGATTACACAGTACATGAATAACAGGGTAGGGTATAATGATTACATAGTACATGAATAACGGGGTAGGGTATAATGATTACACAGTACATGAATAACAGGGGTTTGGGTATAATGATTACACAGTACATGAATAACGGGGTAGGGTATAATGATAACACAGTACATGAATAACAGGGAGTAGGGTATAATGATTACACAGTACATGAATAACAGGGAGTAGGGTATAATGATTACACAGTACATGAATAACGGGGTAGGGTATAATGATTACACAGTACATGGATAACGGAGTAGGGTATAATGATTACACAGTACATGGATAACAGGGGGCAGGGTATAATGATTACACAGTACATGAATAACGGGGTAGGGTATAATGATTACATAGTACATGAATAACGGGGTAGGGTATAATGATTACACAGTACATGAATAACGGGGTAGGGTATAATGATTACATAGTACATGAATAACGGGGTAGGGTATAATGATTACACAGTACATGAATAACGGGTTTGGGTATAATGATTACACAGTACATGAATAACGGGGTAGGGTATAATGATTACATAGTACATGAATAACGGGGTAGGGTATAATGATTACACAGTACATGAATAACGGGGTAGGGTATAATGATTACACAGTACATGAATAACAGGGAGTAGGGTATAATGATTACACAGTACATGAATAACGGGGTAGGGTATAATGATTACATAGTACATGAATAACGGAGTAGGGTATAATGATTACACAGTACATGAATAACGGAGTAGGGTATAATGATTACACAGTACATGGATAACAGGGGGTAGGGTATAATGATTACACAGTACATGAATAACGGGGTAGGGTATAATGATTACACAGTACATGAATAACGGGGTAGGGTATAATGATTACACAGTACATGAATAACGGGGTAGGGTATAATGATTACATAGTACATGAATAACGGGGTAGGGTATAATGATTACACAGTACGTGAATAACGGGGAGTAGGGTATAATGATTACACATTACATGAATAACAGGGGGTAAGGTATAATGATTACACAGTACATGAATAACAGGGAGTAGGGTATAATGATTACACAGTACATGAATTACAGGGGGTAGGGTATAATGATAACACAGTACATGAATAACGGAGTAGGGTATAATGATTACACAGTACATGAATAACAGGGAGTAGGGTATAATGATTACACAGTACATGGATAACAGGGGGTAGGGTATAATGATTACACAGTACATGAATAACGGGGTAGGGTATAATGATTACATAGTACATGAATAACGGGGTAGGGTATAATGATTACACATTACATGAATAACGGGGTAGGGTATAATGATTACATAGTACATGAATAACGGGGTAGGGTATAATGATTACACAGTACATGAATAACGGGGTAGGGTATAATGATTACACAGTACATGAATAACGGGGTAGGGTATAATGATTACACAGTACATGAATAACGGGGTAGGGTATAATGATTACACAGTACATGAATAACAGGGGGTAGGGTATAATGATTACACAGTACATGAATAACAGGGGGTAGGGTATAATGATTACACAGTACATGAATAACAGGGAGTAGGGTATAATGATTACACAGTACATGAATAACGGGGTAGGGTATAATGATTACACAGTACATGAATAACAGGGAGTAGGGTATAATGATTACACAGTACATGAATAACGGGGTAGGGTATAATGATTACACAGTACATGAATAACGGAGTAGGGTATAATGATTACACAGTACATGAATAACGGAGTAGGGTATAATGATTACACAGTACATGGATAACGGGGTAGGGTATAATGATTACACAGTACATGAATAACGGGGTAGGGTATAATGATTACACAGTACATGAATAACGGGGTAGGGTATAATGATTACACAGTACATGAATAACAGGGTAGGGTATAATGATTACACAGTACATGAATAACAGGGGGTAGGGTATAATGATTACACAGTACATGAATAACGGGGTAGGGTATAATGATTACACAGTACATGAATAACGGGGTAGGGTATAATGATTACACAGTACATGAATAACGGGGTAGGGTATAATGATTACACAGTACATGAATAACGGGGTAGGGTATAATGATTACACAGTACATGAATAACGGGGTAGGGTATAATGATTACACAGTACATGAATAACGGGGTAGGGTATAATGATTACACAGTACATGGATAACAGGGAGTAGGGTATAATGATTACACAGTACATGGATAACAGGGGGTAGGGTATAATGATTACACAGTACATGAATAACGGGGTAGGGTATAATGATTACACAGTACATGAATAACGGAGTAGGTTTATAATGATAACACAGTACATGAATAACAGGGAGTAGGGTATAATGATTACACAGTACATGAATAACAGGGAGTAGGGTATAATGATTACACAGTACATGAATAACGGGGTAGGGTATAATGATAACACAGTACATGAATAACGGGGTAGGGTATAATGATTACACAGTACATGAATAACGGAGTAGGGTATAATGATTACATAGTACATGAATAACGGGGTAGGGTATAATGATTACACAGTACATGAATAACGGGGTAGGGTATAATGATTACATAGTACATGAATAACAGGGTAGGGTATAATGATTACACAGTACATGAATAACGGGGTAGGGTATAATGATTACACAGTACATGAATAACGGGGTAGGGTATAATGATTACATAGTACATGAATAACGGGGTAGGGTATAATGATTACACAGTACATGAATAACGGGGAGTAGGGTATAATGATTACACAGTACATGAATAACGGAGTAGGGTATAATGATTACACAGTACATGAATAACGGGGTAGGGTATAATGATTACACAGTACATGAATACCAGGGAGTAGGGTATAATGATTACACAGTTCATGGATAACAGGGGGTAGGGTATAATGATTACACAGTACATGAATAACGGAGTAGGGTATAATGATTACACAGTACATGGATAACAGGGGGTAGGGTATAATGATTACACAGTACATGAATAACGGGGTAGGGTATAATGATTACACAGTACATGAATAACGGGGTAGGGTATAATGATTACACAGTACATGAATAACGGGGTAGGGTATAATGATTACACAGTACATGAATAACGGGGTAGGGTATAATGATTACACAGTACATGAATAACGGGGTAGGGTATAATGATTACATAGTACATGAATAATAGGGGGTTGGGTATAATGATTACATAGTACATGAATAACAGGGAGTAGGGTATAATGATTACACAGTACATGAATAACGGGGTAGGGTATAATGATTACACAGTACATGGATAACGGAGTAGGGTATAATGATTACACAGTACATGAATAATAGGGGGTAGGGTATAATGATTACACAGTACATGAATAACGGAGTAGGGTATAATGATTACACAGTACATGAATAACAGGGTAGGGTATAATGATTACACAGTACATGAATAACAGGGAGTAGGGTATAATGATTACACAGTACATGAATAACGGGGTAGGGTATAATGATTACACAGTACATGAATATCAGGGGTTTGGGTATAATGATAACACAGTACATGAATAACAGGGGTTTGGGTATAATGATAACACAGTACATGAATAACGGGGGTTTGGGTATAATGATAACACAGTACATGAATAACAGGGGGTTGGGTATAATGATAACACAGTACATGAATAACAGGGGTTTGGGTATAATGATAACACAGTACATGAATAACAGGGGGTTGGGTAGAATGATAACACAGTACATGAATAACAGGGGGTTGGGTAGAATGATAACACAGTACATGAATAACAGGGGGTTGGGTATAATGATAACACAGTACATGAATAACAGGGGTTTGGGTATAATGATAACACAGTACATGAATAACAGGGGGTTGGGTAGAATGATAACACAGTACATGAATAACAGGGGGTTGGGTATAATGATAACACAGTACATGAATAACAGGGGGTTGGGTATAATGATAACACAGTACATGAATATCAGGGGTTTGGGTATAATGATAACACAGTACATGAATAACAGGGGGTTGGGTAGAATGATAACACAGTACATGAATAACAGGGGGTTGGGTAGAATGATAACACAGTACATGAATAACAGGGGGTTGGGTATAATGATAACACAGTACATGAATAACAGGGGGTTGGGTAGAATGATAACACAGTACATGAATAACAGGGGGTTGGGTATAATGATAACACAGTACATGAATAACAGGGGGTTGGGTATAATGATAACACAGTACATGAATAACAGGGAGTAGGGTATAATAATTACACAGTACATGAATAACGGGGAGTAGGGTATAATGATTACACAGTACATGAATAACAGGGAGTAGGGTATAATGATTACACAGTACATGAATAACGGGGTAGGGTATAATGATTACACAGTACATGGATAACAGGGAGTAGGGTATAATGATTACACAGTACATGGATAACGGGGTAGGGTATAATGATTACACAGTACATGAATAACGGGGTAGGGTATAATGATTACATAGTACATGAATAACGGGGTAGGGTATAATGATTACACAGTACATGAATAACAGGGTAGGGTATAATGATTACATAGTACATGAATAACGGGGTAGGGTATAATGATTACACAGTACATGAATAACAGGGGTTTGGGTATAATGATTACACAGTACATGAATAACGGGGTAGGGTATAATGATAACACAGTACATGAATAACAGGGAGTAGGGTATAATGATTACACAGTACATGAATAACAGGGAGTAGGGTATAATGATTACACAGTACATGAATAACGGGGTAGGGTATAATGATTACACAGTACATGGATAACGGAGTAGGGTATAATGATTACACAGTACATGGATAACAGGGGGCAGGGTATAATGATTACACAGTACATGAATAACGGGGTAGGGTATAATGATTACATAGTACATGAATAACGGGGTAGGGTATAATGATTACACAGTACATGAATAACGGGGTAGGGTATAATGATTACATAGTACATGAATAACGGGGTAGGGTATAATGATTACACAGTACATGAATAACGGGTTTGGGTATAATGATTACACAGTACATGAATAACGGGGTAGGGTATAATGATTACATAGTACATGAATAACGGGGTAGGGTATAATGATTACACAGTACATGAATAACGGGGTAGGGTATAATGATTACACAGTACATGAATAACAGGGAGTAGGGTATAATGATTACACAGTACATGAATAACGGGGTAGGGTATAATGATTACATAGTACATGAATAACGGAGTAGGGTATAATGATTACACAGTACATGAATAACGGAGTAGGGTATAATGATTACACAGTACATGGATAACAGGGGGTAGGGTATAATGATTACACAGTACATGAATAACGGGGTAGGGTATAATGATTACACAGTACATGAATAACGGGGTAGGGTATAATGATTACACAGTACATGAATAACGGGGTAGGGTATAATGATTACATAGTACATGAATAACGGGGTAGGGTATAATGATTACACAGTACATGAATAACGGGGAGTAGGGTATAATGATTACACATTACATGAATAACAGGGGGTAAGGTATAATGATTACACAGTACATGAATAACAGGGAGTAGGGTATAATGATTACACAGTACATGAATTACAGGGGGTAGGGTATAATGATAACACAGTACATGAATAACGGAGTAGGGTATAATGATTACACAGTACATGAATAACAGGGAGTAGGGTATAATGATTACACAGTACATGGATAACAGGGGGTAGGGTATAATGATTACACAGTACATGAATAACGGGGTAGGGTATAATGATTACATAGTACATGAATAACGGGGTAGGGTATAATGATTACACATTACATGAATAACGGGGTAGGGTATAATGATTACATAGTACATGAATAACGGGGTAGGGTATAATGATTACACAGTACATGAATAACGGGGTAGGGTATAATGATTACACAGTACATGAATAACGGGGTAGGGTATAATGATTACACAGTACATGAATAACGGGGTAGGGTATAATGATTACATAGTACATGAATAACGGGGTAGGGTATAATGATTACACAGTACATGAATAACAGGGGGTAGGGTATAATGATTACACAGTACATGAATAACAGGGAGTAGGGTATAATGATTACACAGTACATGAATAACGGGGTAGGGTATAATGATTACACAGTACATGAATAACAGGGAGTAGGGTATAATGATTACACAGTACATGAATAACGGGGTAGGGTATAATGATTACACAGTACATGAATAACGGAGTAGGGTATAATGATTACACAGTACATGAATAACGGAGTAGGGTATAATGATTACACAGTACATGGATAACGGGGTAGGGTATAATGATTACACAGTACATGAATAACGGGGTAGGGTATAATGATTACACAGTACATGAATAACGGGGTAGGGTATAATGATTACACAGTACATGAATAACAGGGTAGGGTATAATGATTACACAGTACATGAATAACAGGGGGTAGGGTATAATGATTACACAGTACATGAATAACGGGGTAGGGTATAATGATTACACAGTACATGAATAACGGGGTAGGGTATAATGATTACACAGTACATGAATAACGGGGTAGGGTATAATGATTACACAGTACATGAATAACGGGGTAGGGTATAATGATTACACAGTACATGAATAACGGGGTAGGGTATAATGATTACACAGTACATGAATAACGGGGTAGGGTATAATGATTACACAGTACATGGATAACAGGGAGTAGGGTATAATGATTACACAGTACATGGATAACAGGGGGTAGGGTATAATGATTACACAGTACATGAATAACGGGGTAGGGTATAATGATTACACAGTACATGAATAACGGAGTAGGTTTATAATGATAACACAGTACATGAATAACAGGGAGTAGGGTATAATGATTACACAGTACATGAATAACAGGGAGTAGGGTATAATGATTACACAGTACATGAATAACAGGGAGTAGGGTATAATGATTACATAGTACATGAATAACAGGGTAGGGTATAATGATTACACAGTACATGAATAACGGGGTAGGGTATAATGATTACACAGTACATGAATAACGGGGTAGGGTATAATGATTACATAGTACATGAATAACGGGGTAGGGTATAATGATTACACAGTACATGAATAACGGGGAGTAGGGTATAATGATTACACAGTACATGAATAACGGAGTAGGGTATAATGATTACACAGTACATGAATAACGGGGTAGGGTATAATGATTACACAGTACATGAATACCAGGGAGTAGGGTATAATGATTACACAGTTCATGGATAACAGGGGGTAGGGTATAATGATTACACAGTACATGAATAACGGAGTAGGGTATAATGATTACACAGTACATGGATAACAGGGGGTAGGGTATAATGATTACACAGTACATGAATAACGGGGTAGGGTATAATGATTACACAGTACATGAATAACGGGGTAGGGTATAATGATTACACAGTACATGAATAACGGGGTAGGGTATAATGATTACACAGTACATGAATAACGGGGTAGGGTATAATGATTACACAGTACATGAATAACGGGGTAGGGTATAATGATTACATAGTACATGAATAATAGGGGGTTGGGTATAATGATTACATAGTACATGAATAACAGGGAGTAGGGTATAATGATTACACAGTACATGAATAACGGGGTAGGGTATAATGATTACACAGTACATGGATAACGGAGTAGGGTATAATGATTACACAGTACATGAATAATAGGGGGTAGGGTATAATGATTACACAGTACATGAATAACGGAGTAGGGTATAATGATTACACAGTACATGAATAACAGGGTAGGGTATAATGATTACACAGTACATGAATAACAGGGAGTAGGGTATAATGATTACACAGTACATGAATAACGGGGTAGGGTATAATGATTACACAGTACATGAATATCAGGGGTTTGGGTATAATGATAACACAGTACATGAATAACAGGGGTTTGGGTATAATGATAACACAGTACATGAATAACGGGGGTTTGGGTATAATGATAACACAGTACATGAATAACAGGGGGTTGGGTATAATGATAACACAGTACATGAATAACAGGGGTTTGGGTATAATGATAACACAGTACATGAATAACAGGGGGTTGGGTAGAATGATAACACAGTACATGAATAACAGGGGGTTGGGTAGAATGATAACACAGTACATGAATAACAGGGGGTTGGGTATAATGATAACACAGTACATGAATAACAGGGGTTTGGGTATAATGATAACACAGTACATGAATAACAGGGGGTTGGGTAGAATGATAACACAGTACATGAATAACGGGGTTGGGTATAATGATAACACAGTACATGAATAACAGGGGGTTGGGTATAATGATAACACAGTACATGAATATCAGGGGTTTGGGTATAATGATAACACAGTACATGAATAACAGGGGGTTGGGTAGAATGATAACACAGTACATGAATAACAGGGGGTTGGGTAGAATGATAACACAGTACATGAATAACAGGGGGTTGGGTATAATGATAACACAGTACATGAATAACAGGGGTTTGGGTATAATGATAACACAGTACATGAATAACAGGGGGTTGGGTAGAATGATAACACAGTACATGAATAACAGGGGGTTGGGTAGAATGATAACACAGTACATGAATAACAGGGGGTTGGGTAGAATGATAACACAGTACATGAATAACAGGGGTTTGGGTATAATGATAACACAGTACATGAATAACAGGGGGTTGGGTAGAATGATAACACAGTACATGAATAACAGGGGGTTGGGTAGAATGATAACACAGTACATGAATAACAGGGGGTTGGGTATAATGATAACACAGTACATGAATAACGGGGGTTTGGGTATAATGATAACACAGTACATGAATAACAGGGGGTTGGGTATAATGATAACACAGTACATGAATATCAGGGGTTGGGTAGAATGATAACACAGTACATGAATAACAGGGGGTTGGGTATAATGATAACACAGTACATGAATAACAGGGGTTGGGTAGAATGATAACACAGTACATGAATAACAGGGGGTTGGGTACACTACCGTATGTTCCAGTACAAGCCATGTGATGGAGCTATTTCATTAAAAAGTGCAGCACCCATTTGGAGGAGAGAGACAGCATAGCATACCGATCTACTTGTACTGTACTGTATACAGACAGTCCTCGGTTATCCAACAGAATCCGTTCTGCAAGTAGCATTGGATAGTGAAACCGTTGTAAAGTGAGTCCCATGTTAATCAGTGGCGGGGAGCGTTGGATATCGCATTCAGGCGTCGGAAAATGGGTTGGATATGCCATTCGTTGTAAAGTGAAACGTTGGATAACGAGGACTACCTGTATACCACACAGTCCAGTAATGTATATTCCACGTGGTTATATACATGTGAACATATTTGAAATACCTGGGAGAAAAAGCCTGTGCATATTTAAATGAGCTTATTTGTATATTCAAAGTTCAACAATTTTGCTCAAATATCAAAGTTCTATCGGAATTGTCGAATTTCGCACAAACATTTCTGGCTAAAAAGTTTTATGAAGCTTTTTTTTTTTTTTTAGAATTTTCTAAACATTAACGAATAGTATTTGTTCACGTTCGCACATCTATGAAATACTTAGCAATGTAAAAATCAAAGTGATTGTATTAAGTACATCAATAAGCCATGGCTATCTGAGCTCAAATAACGTTGCTTAAAATAGCCTTATCTAAGTGTAGGTGTCTTAGTAATTTGGACAAGTGTGCTCACATACAGAGAAAACATATACCATAGCGCGGATCAGTTAGAAAATGTCTTTATAAGTGTAAAAATATAGGAACTGTACTCACAATCTGTGCGAATTTAAAAGCAAGATCACAACAGTGGCGACATCGTTGGAGGTATAATCTCTTCACCACCCCAGCCCCCGCGTCCCCCCCCCCCCCGTCCCCTCTAGTAGGGCCGTAGGTAGGAGTTTGGATGACACTGGGGACAGCAAGCCGAAGAGCAGGGAGAATAAATAGGCAAATGGGAGAAGGAAAAAAGGGAGGGGGAGGGGGGAAAAAAGGGGGGGGTGGGGAAGAGAGGAAATGGAGGTAGCAAAGAGGTGGATGAATGCCCCCCACAAAGGATTGCCTTTGCACGTACGCTCTCCCAAGCTTGGCGCTTGGGGAGACAAACAAAATTGACTTTGAAGCGCGCTCAGCAGCAGTCAATGCACAGCCACACACACACACAGCCACACGCGCACACACACACACAGCCACACGCGCACACACACACACAAATAGCCCCGATCCAAGCTCCCCCGCTCGTGCTTGCAAAAATATGCTTGGAGAGTTGGTGATATCACCGCTCTCAGCGGTAGCGTGGATGCAGCCTAATTTTGCAAGCGCGAGCTGTTGAAATATGTAATTATTTAGACATATTTGTATTTACATTGTATACCGTTTAATAAAGGGTTTTTTTTTCATGTGATTTTGATTACATTAGGCGGGGGGGGGGGGGGCGAGAAATTTCATAGATAAAAAGGGGAGCTTGGCATAAAAAGTTTGCTCCCCCCTGCTGTAAAGTACACCTAGCTTGGCATACTGTAGGTTTTGGATGTCAGGGTATCAATATGCATCCCAAATGTTAAATGGGAGTCAAACCATATGCCCAAGTATTTAAAACTAGTATTAGTGTTGGTTCGCCTCAAGCTCAGTCATTGGAAGCTTAAAAAATGTAGCCTTGGTCCCAAAAACCATTGTTACAGTCTTGTCAGTGTTTAAAACCAATTTGTTTTGGGAAATCCAATTTTCAAGTCTCAAAAAGTCAGATTGAAGTATGTGTTCAAGGTCGGAGAGGCTATGGCTGTGTGCATATAAGGCTAAGGCCCCGCTCTCTCAGTCAGCGCGCCCGCACTGCAGACAGGCGGGGCGCTGACAGACACAGACCGCGATATGCGGTCTGTAGGAAGCGGGAGCGGGAAGGGGGCGGGAGGGGGGGGCCTGGTTTGAGCGGAGAGACCCGCTACTCCCCCCCTCCCTCCATGGGCTCGGGCTGCAGGACAGGAGGGAGCTGCTGCGGGCTGCTGGAAGGTAAGCAGCTCCCTCCCCCATCCATCACAAATGCCCTCACACATGCTGACACTGAGACGCTGACACTGAGACACAGACAGACCCACAGACAGAGACACACACACACCACCCCCTACCTTGTGTAGGAAGCTGTCTGACAGCTCCCGCTCCCGCCCCCGCCGCTGATTGGCTCATCAGCGCACCACATGACGCGTCACCGCTTGGGATCACAATTTTCTTGCATCCCCTGGCGGCTGACGCGTCACAGCGCGTAGTGAGCCGTGCAGCGAGGGGGGACTGGGACCTGCTCAGAAGGATTCCCCTGCTGGTGGGGAACGCTCACGCAGCCGCCCGCGCCGCCGGGCGCAGCGGGTCCCAGCCTTTAGATTGTGTCACCTGCATACATGTGTATTGAAGCTTCCTTACAAGCTGTAGGAAGATTATTGAGAAGAGTAGGGGCCCCAGAACAGAGCCTTGCGGGACACCACAGGTGATATCCAGGGGGTTGGAGTTAGAGCCTGAGATAGACACATGTTGGGATCTACCTGATAGGTAGGACTGAAACCATTTTAAAGCATGCTTCCCTATTCCAGAGCTCTGGAGTTTGTTAAGCAGGATAACATGATCAACTGTGTCAAAAGCCTTTGCAAAATCTAGGAATACTGCACCAGTGAGTTGTCCCCGTTCCATTCCACACTGGATTTCATTGAAAACGTTTAGCAGGGTAGTTACGGTGGAGTGTTTGGGGCGAAACCCAGACTGGGGGAATTGGCTAAGGAAATTTGTCTTGGTATAGTAATCACTTAATTGGGAGTGAACATATTTTAATGGTTGCTATAGAAACAAAAAAAATGCTTGTTACATTATAATACATTAAAAATGTAATTTAGAGTTGTTTTTAAAAAAATGCAACAAGTATTTTCTCATAGTACAGAACAGATTTATTTAAAAAATAAAAAAAAACACATGTAGGATATTGCTTGGACTGCAGCTTTAAATCCTAGAGAATATAAAATAAAACCTTACAATACATTTTACCTTGGCATTTTATTACATAAAAAGACTATTAAAATGACAGTTGTCTCTTCTTTTCCATTGTAGAGCAACAGGGTTCACTACAAGTATAATATAAATACAGCCATTTTAAAGGATTTTCAAAATAATAAATAGCACACATATCAAATATGTTATTGACTTTGGCAGCAGCCCAGGTTTTGTGAGATAACCGGAATAGTTAGACAAACAGCATTCAGTGGTGAAAAGTGAGACATCCTCTTGCATTTATACATTTGTGCATGTTTACCCCCATACGGTTCCATCTTTTTGTCGGCATGCAAAGTCATCAGATATTGACTTGGTGTCCTGTTGTAGTGTGCCGGGTGTGGCTGGTATTTGTAGTTTCTTCTGTGCATGCGTTCTGTATAATGCATTGGAAACCTACAGTATTGTGATTTTTACATCAATACAAAGAGCACCATCCACTTCACCTAGAGAACGTGTGTGAGAAAATTCAAGAGCTACAGGTTTTTCAGGTTGATGGAAATTGAGCCTTTTTTGATTAATTTCGCTTTCGAAATTCAATCAAACTTAAAAAAAAATATAAAAAAATATATATCTATGTTTAAACGTCGCCGGGCTGCTATTTTGCCACTTTAATACGCCGTTTAATGGGCTGTTTTGCCAGAACTTTTGGTGGCAAAGATTTTAGAAAGTTTGCTTGAAACATTGGCAAAGCGAATCGCAGCAGGTTTGCCCCACAGAGCTTCCCGTTGTCATAACAATGGGACGCTGCACGATGCCACGTGACACCTCGTTGTCATGGCAATGCGACACCATCCGACGTCGCAACGCCATGATGAGGGACACTGCAGGGAAGACATCAAGGAGGAGAAGACGAGAGAGTTACAGAGGCGTCGCGCTCTCGGCAATCAGTTTAATTGTTGTGGTGAAGAGTGCGGGGTCTCGGTAACCGCGGGGCTCAGTGCAGTGGCACCGATGGAATCGCCATCGAGCCGACCCTGCTTCTTCTCTTTCCCTTAACTGCAGGTCACACCCTGCGCTCCACGGGGACTGCAGGACGCTCTCTAAGCTGAGGACATGCTTTCCTTGGGCATGACGTAGCACTGGGTCATGGGGCCCCTGGAGTGCCAGAACTCCTGACGGGGCACCCAAAGGGTTAACTGGCAGCAGGTCATTGCTGCTCCACCAGCAGACCAATTACTGCGATGAGGCACACCCTTAATAAAGGGATCTTTCCTGCTCGGCAGCAGTCAGTCTGCCTGTGTTTCATTAGCCCTCTTAGCTGAACCCGCTGAATGCGTATATAGTAGAGATCTCCCGGATGTAGGTGGTTAATCCGAATCCTGGTCCAAGCTAAATACAGATCAGTGGTAGCTATTAGTGCGGGCGGGGCGGGGCAGTCCTCAAGGGCCACCAGCAGATCAGGTTTTCAGGTTATCCCTGCTTCAGCACAGGTGACTCAGTGGAGTATTAGTGACACTCCCTTGTGATGAGCTGTGACCTTGTGATATTTGTATACTTCCATGTTAAAATATTAGCATCCATGTTGCGTCTTACTTCCTGAACATGATTTACCTGTCCGTATATGACTGACGTTTCAACTTGGGTACATGGCATAGATGCTTCTGAGAATATATCTTGTGTGTCTCTAAATAAGAGAGGAAAGAAAAATTCCCCACTGCCCCCTTCTTTTCTCAGTTCTGGGAAGTCATTTGTTGTATTAAATCAACTGTTTAACATAATGGTACCCGCTCTCTATTTCTTCTCTCCGTATCCCACAGGCATTTCTAAGACTCATCTGGAGTTCTAGAGAAAAATGATAGCAATGAAGCAGTGTGTTTAAATGTTGGGTTAATTATCTCTGCATTAAACTCCCTATCTTTATGCGACTATTTTTAGTTATTTATTTATAAAATGTTTCTACAAATAAGCTGTGTGTGTCAGTGTCAGTGTCAGCTGCAGTGTTTATGGGTGTAGCATGTGTGTGTAGCAGCAGTTTGTGTGTGTGTGTAGAGGTGCTGTGTTGTGTATAGAGGTGCAGTGTTGTGTGTGTGTGTGTGTGTGTGTATGGGCTGTGTGTAGAGGTGCTGTGTTGTGTGTAGAGGTGGGGGGGAGAGTGCAAAGTTTAGTAAGTGGCTGCATTTTTTTATTGTGGCTGCAGTGTGTGTGTGTGTTGGGCTGTTGTATGTGTAGCAGCAGATTGTGTGTGTGTAGAGCTGATGTGTGTGTGTATAGAGCTCCAGTGTGTGTGTGTATAGAGCTCCAGTGTGTGTGTGTGTGTGTGTGTGTGTGTCAGTGTCAGCAGCAGTGTTTATGGGTGTAGCATGTGTGTGTAGCAGCAGTTTGTGTGTGTAGAGCTGCTGTGTGGTGTGTGTGTGTGTGTGTGTGTGTGTGTGTGTGTGTGTGTGTGTGTAGAGCTGCTGTGTTGTGTGTGTGTAGAGCTGCTGTGTTGAATGTGTGTGTGTGTAGAGGTGCTGTGTTGTGTGTATGTAGAGGTGCTGTGAGTGTAGAGCAGGTGCTGTGTTGTGTGTCTAGAGCTCGTGTGTGTGTGTGTGTGTGTGTGTGTGTGTGTGTGTGTGTGTGTGTGTGTGTGTGTGTGTGTGTGTGTAGAGCTGCTGTGTGTGTAGAGGTACTGTGTTGTGTATAGAGGTGCAGTGTTGTGTGTGTGTGTGTGTGTGTGTGTGTGTGTGTGTGTGTGTGTGTGTGTGTGTGTGTGTGTGTGTGTGTGTATGGGGTGTGTGTAGAGGTGCTGTGTTGTGTGTAGAGGTGGGGGGGAGAGTGCAAAGTTTAGTAAGTGGCTGCATTTTTTTATTGTGGCTGCAGTGTGTGTGTGTGTGTTGGGCTGTTGTATGTGTAGCAGCAGATTGTGTGTGTGTAGAGCTGATGTGTGTGTGTATAGAGCTCCAGTGTGTGTGTGTGTATAGAGCTCCAGTGTGTGTGTGTGTGTGTGTGTGTGTCAGTGTCAGCAGCAGTGTTTATGGGTGTAGCATGTGTGTGTAGCAGCAGTTTGTGTGTGTAGAGCTGCTGTGTTGTGTGTGTGTGTGTGTGTGTGTGTGTGTGTGTGTGTGTGTGTGTGTGTGTGTGTGTGTGTGTGTGTGTGTGTGTGTGTGTGTGTGTGTGTGTGTGTGTGTAGAGCTGCTGTGTTGTGTGTGTGTAGAGCTGCTGTGTTGAATGTGTGTGTGTGTAGAGGTGCTGTGTTGTGTGTATGTAGAGGTGCTGTGAGTGTAGAGCAGGTGCTGTGTTGTGTGTCTAGAGCTCGTGTGTGTGTGTGTGTGTAGAGCTGCTGTGTGTGTAGAGGTACTGTGTTGTGTGTGTTGAGCTGCTGCTGCTGTGTGTGTGTGTGTGTACACAGAGGGGACGGCAGTGTGTGGATATAGATAGCTGCAGTGTAAGCGTATATACAGTAGAGGTGGTTTCATGTATTTACCATTTTATTTTAATAAAAAAATGTATTTAACTATACAAAAGTGTCTAATATTTATGAAATAAGCCTACATTTAGCCTATAATAGTAATAATCCCCTCAGAACAGGGCATTACTGGCCAGCAATGCCCTGTTCTTCTGGGATTATTACTTAAGTAATACATTGAGAGTTACCTCTCGTTTTCAAGAATGTCCTGGGCACAGCGTTATAACAATACATGGTTACATTAAAAGAACAGAGTTATGCAGTCAGTTCACAGACATTTCATGGACAGATAGTGTTGGAAAATTGGGTACAGGGGATAAAGGGCTTGTGAGTTTTAGACTGAAATAGAGCAGCTTTAACATCACCAAACACCAATCGCCTCACACCCTTTGGCTGCCCTTCGGCTGCGCCAAAGGCTGTCCACCATTGAGGCAAAGCAGACATACACTGGGGTGGTTACATACACTGGGGTGATGTTGCTAGTGACTCCTTCCTGAGAATATACGTACCTGCTTTACCAGTATTTAATAGTAGCTCGAGTTTGGATGCAGATAATATACAAAAAGAATACAAAAAGTGATTTCAGATACATCACAATATTATTTCTCTACATGATAGAGTTTTTTTTTTCCCGAAACAAATTATTTGTACTCATTCTGCACCTGGACCACATCCCCTATTACTCCACATGGTTCAGCACTTTGACATTTCTATCGCATCAATTCTGCTTCAGCTGTGTAGCACTAATTCCAGACCATTGGTTTTCGTGACTTCTTCGATTAAACTCCCTATGTGTCTGGATGCATAGGGGAAACTATAATTCTTACTTGTTTTTGTGTCACGTAAGAAACCGGTTCATTATGTTTTTTATTTTTATTTTAATATTAGGCACAGATCTTAACTGAGGAAGACCTCAGACCTAATAGATTTTATTTTCACCCAAAGGGAGAAAATGACAATCCCAGTTAAAGAACTTCACAATTCTTACTGGAATTCTGTGTATTGACACTCCCCAAATCTCTCACTGAAACGAGGGGAAAACGTGGGAAGCTGGAAACATCAGTAATCTAAAATAAGCCTGCTTTATTTTATTGACAAATTCCCATTTTTTTCCCAAACCCAGATCTTTAGACCCCTTACTTTGTTTCTTATTTTACACCCAGCTTTGGGAGTGAAGATATTTTCATTAGAACTGTTTTTCAAAAATTGTGATTTACACATTGCAGCTCTAGGAATTTACCGGTGGTGACCTCACAATAATGTACGCCCCCCAATTTGCATCCGAGAGCTGCTCAGGGCTGTCATTGTGAAGAAACTTTTTAACAATCCTCGAATTTTGGCTTCCAATGTCAGAGTGTGATTTCTTAAATAATGTTTCTCGGTAAAACGTGTTGCTGTTCCTGTTCTTCTGTGGAGCACCAAACAGGATATATGTAATAACTACATAGGAAAGTTCACAACTGTATTGTTCAAGAGCAAAGAACAGGCTTCCGACTTGGTAACATAATTAAACCAAAAAAAACCCCCGATGTGGGCATTCATTGACTGAACCTATTAACTAGTCAAATGCAAAACGCTTGATGAGTTTTGTCGATGTAGATCTCAATCTTTGCTGTCGGACTGGCCTGCAATGCAGCAATGAAGGATTTAAAGGTCATTCCTCCAATTAGGTGCTTGCAAAACAACATTCAAATAATGAGTTAGAATGAAGGGTTTAGAAAACGAAGGTTACACTGCAGTATGTGAACAAGCACAAACCGAGCAGCCCACTGCTCACAATCCGGTGCTCAAAAGCACTCCTCGTTAGTGCCGTTTTGACCATGTGTAGGGTAATGACATCCTCTTGTGAAATCAACAACTGGGAAAAACAGTCCATATAAACAAATAAATGGCGGTATCCTTCCCATGTACTCAGCAAATGCGGGAATTAGTTCTACTCACGGCACGATGAAGAGATGGTACACGTGTTGTCCGCAGCTCTGCGCGTCTCCATTGGCCGGTGTGTAGAGATTTAGAAGTGCAGCAAACAACTGGCATATCCTATAGCACAATAACTGTTGAGCTGTCGCTCACTTTCAAAACCGCTTCAGGACTGCTTCCCATAGTGCGCGCTCCCTGGCAGGGTCAGGACTGCTTCCCATGGCGCGCGCTCCCTGGCAGGGTCAGGACTGCTTCCCATGGCGCGCGCTCCCTGGCAGGGTCAGGACTGCTTCCCATGGCGCGCGCTCCCTGGCCGGGTCAGGACTGCTTCCCATGGCGCGCGCTCCCTGGCAGAGTCAGGATTGCTTCCCATGGCGCGCGCTCCCTGGCAGGGTCAGGACTGCTTCCCATGGCGCGCGCTCCCTGGCAGAGTCAGGACTGCTTCCCATGGCGCGCGCTCCCTGGCAGGGTCAGGACTGCTTCCCATGGCGCGCGCTCCCTGGCCGGGTCAGGACTGCTTCCCATGGCGCGCGCTCCCTGGCAGGGTCAGGACTGCTTCCCATGGCGCACGCTCCCTGGCAGGGTCAGGACTGCTTCCCATGGCGCGCGCTCCCTGGCAGGGTCAGGACTGCTTCCCATGGCGCGCGCTCCCTGGCCGGGTCAGGACTGCTTCCCATGGCGCGTGCTCCCTGGCAGAGTCAGGACTGCTTCCCATGGCGCGCGCTCCCTGGCAGGGTCAGGACTGCTTCCCATGGCGCGCGCTCCCTGGCCGGGTCAGGACTGCTTCCCATGGCGCGCGCTCCCTGGCCGGGTCAGGACTGCTTCCCATGGCACGCACTCCCTGGCAGGGTCAGGACTGCTTCCCATGGCGCGCGCTCCCTGGCAGGGTCAGGACTGCTTCCCATGGCGCACGCTCCCTGGCAGGGTCAGGACTGCTTCCCATGGCGCGCGCTCCCTGGCAGAGTCAGGACTGCTTCCCATGGCGCGCGCTCCCTGGCAGAGTCAGGACTGCTTCCCATGGCGCGCGCTCCCTGGCAGAGTCAGGACTGCTTCCCATGGCGCGCGCTCCCTGGCCGGGTCAGGACTGCTTCCCATGGCGCGTGCTCCCTGGCCGGGTCAGGACTGCTTCCCATGGCGCGCGCTCCCTGGCAGGGTCAGGACTGCTTCCCATGGCGCGCGCTCCCTGGCAGGGTCAGGACTGCTTCCCATGGCGCGCGCTCCCTGGCAGGGTCAGGACTGCTTCCCATGGCGCGCGCTCCCTGGCTGCTTCAGGACTGCTTCCCATGGCGCGCGCTCCCTGGCAGGGTCAGGACTGCTTCCCATGGCGCGCGCTCCCTGGCCGGGTCAGGACTGCTTCCCATGGCGCGTGCTCCCTGGCAGAGTCAGGATTGCTTCCCATGGCGCGCGCTCCCTGGCAGGGTCAGGACTGCTTCCCATGGCGCGCGCTCCCTGGCAGAGTCAGGACTGCTTCCCATGGCGCGCGCTCCCTGGCAGAGTCAGGACTGCTTCCCATGGCGCGCGCTCCCTGGCAGGGTCAGGACTGCTTCCCATGGCGCGCGCTCCCTGGCCGGGTCAGGACTGCTTCCCATGGCGCGCGCTCCCTGGCAGGGTCAGGACTGCTTCCCATGGCGCACGCTCCCTGGCAGGGTCAGGACTGCTTCCCATGGCGCGCGCTCCCTGGCAGGGTCAGGACTGCTTCCCATGGCGCGCGCTCCCTGGCCGGGTCAGGACTGCTTCCCATGGCGCGTGCTCCCTGGCAGAGTCAGGACTGCTTCCCATGGCGCGCGCTCCCTGGCAGGGTCAGGACTGCTTCCCATGGCGCGCGCTCCCTGGCAGAGTCAGGACTGCTTCCCATGGCGCGCGCTCCCTGGCAGAGTCAGGACTGCTTCCCATGGCGCGCTCTCCCTGGCAGGGTCAGGACTGCTTCCCATGGCGCGTGCTCCCTGGCAGAGTCAGGATTGCTTCCCATGGCGCGCGCTCCCTGGCAGGGTCAGGACTGCTTCCCATGGCGCGCGCTCCCTGGCAGAGTCAGGACTGCTTCCCATGGCGCGCGCTCCCTGGCAGGGTCAGGACTGCTTCCCATGGCGCGCGCTCCCTGGCAGGGTCAGGACTGCTTCCCATGGCGCGCGCTCCCTGGCAGGGTCAGGACTGCTTCCCATGGCGCGCGCTCCCTGGCAGGGTCAGGACTGCTTCCCATGGCGCGCGCTCCCTGGCAGGGTCAGGACTGCTTCCCATGGCGCGTGCTCCCTGGCAGAGTCAGGATTGCTTCCCATGGCGCGCGCTCCCTGGCAGGGTCAGGACTGCTTCCCATGGCGCGCGCTCCCTGGCAGAGTCAGGACTGCTTCCCATGGCGCGCGCTCCCTGGCAGAGTCAGGACTGCTTCCCATGGCGCGCGCTCCCTGGCAGGGTCAGGACTGCTTCCCATGGCGCGCGCTCCCTGGCCGGGTCAGGACTGCTTCCCATGGCGCGCGCTCCCTGGCAGGGTCAGGACTGCTTCCCATGGCGCACGCTCCCTGGCAGGGTCAGGACTGCTTCCCATGGCACGCACTCCCTGGCAGGGTCAGGACTGCTTCCCATGGCGCGCGCTCCCTGGCCGGGTCAGGACTGCTTCCCATGGCGCGTGCTCCCTGGCAGAGTCAGGACTGCTTCCCATGGCGCGCGCTCCCTGGCAGGGTCAGGACTGCTTCCCATGGCGCGCGCTCCCTGGCAGAGTCAGGACTGCTTCCCATGGCGCGCGCTCCCTGGCAGAGTCAGGACTGCTTCCCATGGCGCGCTCTCCCTGGCAGGGTCAGGACTGCTTCCCATGGCGCGTGCTCCCTGGCAGAGTCAGGATTGCTTCCCATGGCGCGCGCTCCCTGGCAGGGTCAGGACTGCTTCCCATGGCGCGCGCTCCCTGGCAGAGTCAGGACTGCTTCCCATGGCGCGCGCTCCCTGGCAGGGTCAGGACTGCTTCCCATGGCGCGCGCTCCCTGGCAGGGTCAGGACTGCTTCCCATGGCGCGCGCTCCCTGGCAGGGTCAGGACTGCTTCCCATGGCGCGCGCTCCCTGGCAGGGTCAGGACTGCTTCCCATGGCGCGCGCTCCCTGGCAGGGTCAGGACTGCTTCCCATGGCGCGTGCTCCCTGGCAGAGTCAGGATTGCTTCCCATGGCGCGCGCTCCCTGGCAGGGTCAGGACTGCTTCCCATGGCGCGCGCTCCCTGGCAGAGTCAGGACTGCTTCCCATGGCGCGCGCTCCCTGGCAGAGTCAGGACTGCTTCCCATGGCGCGCGCTCCCTGGCAGGGTCAGGACTGCTTCCCATGGCGCGCGCTCCCTGGCCGGGTCAGGACTGCTTCCCATGGCGCGCGCTCCCTGGCAGGGTCAGGACTGCTTCCCATGGCGCACGCTCCCTGGCAGGGTCAGGACTGCTTCCCATGGCACGCACTCCCTGGCAGGGTCAGGACTGCTTCCCATGGCGCGCGCTCCCTGGCAGGGTCAGGACTGCTTCCCATGGCGCACGCTCCCTGGCAGGGTCAGGACTGCTTCCCATGGCGCGCGCTCCCTGGCAGAGTCAGGACTGCTTCCCATGGCGCGCGCTCCCTGGCAGAGTCAGGACTGCTTCCCATGGCGCGCGCTCCCTGGCCGGGTCAGGACTGCTTCCCATGGCGCGCGCTCCCTGGCAGAGTCAGGACTGCTTCCCATGGCGCGCGCTCCCTGGCAGAGTCAGGACTGCTTCCCATGGCGCGCGCTCCCTGGCCGGGTCAGGACTGCTTCCCATGGCGCGCGCTCCCTGGCAGGGTCAGGACTGCTTCCCATGGCGCGCGCTCCCTGGCAGGGTCAGGACTGCTTCCCATGGCGCGCGCTCCCTGGCTGCTTCAGGACTGCTTCCCATGGCGCGCGCTCCCTGGCAGGGTCAGGACTGCTTCCCATGGCGCGCGCTCCCTGGCCGGGTCAGGACTGCTTCCCATGGCGCGCGCTCCCTGGCAGGGTCAGGACTGCTTCCCATGGCGCGCACTCCCTGGCAGAGTCAGGACTGCTTCCCATGGCGCGCGCTCCCTGGCAGAGTCAGGACTGCTTCCCATGGCGCGCGCTCCCTGGCCGGGTCAGGACTGCTTCCCATGGCGCACGCTCCCTGGCAGGGTCAGGACTGCTTCCCATGGCGTGCGCTCCCTGGCAGGGTCAGGACTGCTTCCCATGGCGCGCGCTCCCTGGCCGGGTCAGGACTGCTTCCCATGGCGAGCGCTCCCTGGCAGAGTCAGGACTGCTTCCCATGGCGCACGCTCCCTGGCAGGGTCAGGACTGCTTCCCATGGCGCGCGCTCCCTGGCAGGGTCAGGACTGCTTCCCATGGCGCGCGCTCCCTGGCCGGGTCAGGACTGCTTCCCATGGCGCGCGCTCCCTGGCAGGGTCAGGACTGCTTCCCATGGCGCGCGCTCCCTGGCAGGGTCAGGACTGCTTCCCATGGCGCGCGCTCCCTGGCCGGGTCAGGACTGCTTCCCATGGCGCGCGCTCCCTGGCCGGGTCAGGACTGCTTCCCATGGCACGCACTCCCTGGCAGGGTCAGGACTGCTTCCCATGGCGCGCGCTCCCTGGCAGGGTCAGGACTGCTTCCCATGGCGCACGCTCCCTGGCAGGGTCAGGACTGCTTCCCATGGCGCGCGCTCCCTGGCAGAGTCAGGACTGCTTCCCATGGCGCGCGCTCCCTGGCAGAGTCAGGACTGCTTCCCATGGCGCGAGCTCCCTGGCCGGGTCAGGACTGCTTCCCATGGCGCGTGCTCCCTGGCCGGGTCAGGACTGCTTCCCATGGCGCGCGCTCCCTGGCAGGGTCAGGACTGCTTCCCATGGCGCGCGCTCCCTGGCAGGGTCAGGACTGCTTCCCATGGCGCGCGCTCCCTGGCTGCTTCAGGACTGCTTCCCATGGCGCGCGCTCCCTGGCAGGGTCAGGACTGCTTCCCATGGCGCGCGCTCCCTGGCCGGGTCAGGACTGCTTCCCATGGCGCGCTCCCTGGCAGGGTCAGGACTGCTTCCCATGGCGCGCGCTCCCTGGCAGGGTCAGGACTGCTTCCCATGGCGCGCACTCCCTGGCAGAGTCAGGACTGCTTCCCATGGCGCGCGCTCCCTGGCAGAGTCAGGACTGCTTCCCATGGCGCGCGCTCCCTGGCCGGGTCAGGACTGCTTCCCATGGCGCGTGCTCCCTGGCCGGGTCAGGACTGCTTCCCATGGCGCGCGCTCCCTGGCAGGGTCAGGACTGCTTCCCATGGCGCACGCTCCCTGGCAGGGTCTGGACTGCTTCCCATGGCGCACGCTCCCTGGCTGCTTCAGGACTGCTTCCCATGGCGCACGCTCCCTGGCAGGGTCAGGACTGCTTCCCATGGCGCGCGCTCCCTGGCAGGGTCAGGACTGCTTCCCATGGCGCGCGCTCCCTGGCCGGGTCAGGACTGCTTCCCATGGCGCGCGCTCCCTGGCAGGGTCAGGACTGCTTCCCATGGCGCGCGCTCCCTGGCAGAGTCAGGACTGCTTCCCATGGCGCGCGCTCCCTGGCAGAGTCAGGACTGCTTCCCATGGCGCGCGCTCCCTGGCCGGGTCAGGACTGCTTCCCATGGCGCGTGCTCCCTGGCCGGGTCAGGACTGCTTCCCATGGCGCGCGCTCCCTGGCAGGGTCAGGACTGCTTCCCATGGCGCATGCTCCCTGGCAGGGTCAGGACTGCTTCCCATGGCGCGCGCTCCCTGGCAGGGTCAGGACTGCTTCCCATGGCGCGCGCTCCCTGGCTGCTTCAGGACTGCTTCCCATGGCGCGCGCTCCCTGGCAGGGTCAGGACTGCTTCCCATGGCGCGCGCTCCCTGGCCGGGTCAGGACTGCTTCCCATGGCGCGCGCTCCCTGGCCGGGTCAGGACTGCTTCCCATGGCGAGCGCTCCCTGGCCGGGTCAGGACTGCTTCCCATGGCGCGCTCTCCCTGGCAGGGTCAGGACTGCTTCCCATGGCGCGCGCTCCCTGGCCGGGTCAGGACTGCTTCCCATGGTGCGCGCTCCCTGGCAGGGTCAGGACTGCTTCCCATGGCGCGCGCTCCCTGGCAGAGTCAGGACTGCTTCCCATGGCGCACGCTCCCTGGCCGGGTCAGGACTGCTTCCCATGGCGCGCGCTCCCTGGCCGGGTCAGGACTGCTTCCCATGGTGCGCGCTCCCTGGCAGGGTCAGGACTGCTTCCCATGGCGCGCGCTCCCTGGCAGAGTCAGGACTGCTTCCCATGGCACGCGCTCCCTGGCAGGGTCAGGACTGCTTCCCATGGCGCGCGCTCCCTGGCCGGGTCAGGACTGCTTCCCATGGCGCGCGCTCCCTGGCAGGGTCAGGACTGCTTCCCATGGCGCGCGCTCCCTGGCAGGGTCAGGACTGCTTCCCATGGCGCGCGCTCCCTGGCAGGGTCAGGACTGCTTCCCATGGCGCGCGCTCCCTGGCCGGGTCAGGACTGCTTCCCATGGCGCGCGCTCCCTGGCAGGGTCAGAACTGCTTCCCATGGCGCGCGCTCCCTGGCAGAGTCAGGACTGCTTCCCATGGCGCGCGCTCCCTGGCAGAGTCAGGACTGCTTCCCATGGCGCGCGCTCCCTGGCAGAGTCAGGACTGCTTCCCATGGCGCGCGCTCCCTGGCCGGGTCAGGACTGCTTCCCATGGCGCGTGCTCCCTGGCCGGGTCAGGACTGCTTCCCATGGCGCGCGCTCCCTGGCAGGGTCAGGACTGCTTCCCATGGCGCACGCTCCCTGGCAGGGTCAGGACTGCTTCCCATGGCGCGCGCTCCCTGGCAGGGTCAGGACTGCTTCCCATGGCGCGCGCTCCCTGGCAGGGTCAGGACTGCTTCCCATGGCGCGCGCTCCCTGGCAGAGTCAGGACTGCTTCCCATGGCGCGCGCTCCCTGGCAGAGTCAGGACTGCTTCCCATGGCGCGCGCTCCCTGGCAGAGTCAGGACTGCTTCCCATGGCGCGCGCTCCCTGGCCGGGTCAGGACTGCTTCCCATGGCGCGCGCTCCCTGGCAGGGTCAGGACTACTTCCCATGGCGCGCTCTCCCTGGCAGGGTCAGGACTGCTTCCCATGGCGCGCGCTCCCTGGCAGGGTCAGGACTGCTTCCCATGGCGCGCGCTCCCTGGCAGGGTCAGGACTGCTTCCCATGGCGCGCGCTCCCTGGCAGAGTCAGGACTGCTTCCCATGGCGCGCGCTCCCTGGCAGAGTCAGGACTGCTTCCCATGGCGCGCGCTCCCTGGCCTGGTCAGGACTGCTTCCCATGGCACGCACTCCCTGGCAGGGTCAGGACTGCTTCCCATGGCGCGCGCTCCCTGGCACGGTCAGGACTGCTTCCCATGGCGCGCGCTCCCTGGCCGGGTCAGGACTGCTTCCCATGGCGCGCGCTCCCTGGCAGGGTCAGGACTGCTTCCCATGGCGCGCGCTCCCTGGCAGGGTCAGGACTGCTTCCCATGGCGCGCGCTCCCTGGCAGAGTCAGGACTGCTTCCCATGGCGCGCGCTCCCTGGCCGGGTCAGGACTGCTTCCCATGGCGCGTGCTCCCTGGCCGGGTCAGGACTGCTTCCCATGGCGCGCGCTCCCTGGCAGGGTCAGGACTGCTTCCCATGGCGCGCGCTCCCTGGCAGGGTCAGGACTGCTTCCCATGGCGCGCGCTCCCTGGCACGGTCAGGACTGCTTCCCATGGCGCGCGCTCCCTGGCCGGGTCAGGACTGCTTCCCATGGCGCGCGCTCCCTGGCAGGGTCAGGACTGCTTCCCATGGCGCGCGCTCCCTGGCAGAGTCAGGACTGCTTCCCATGGCGCGCGCTCCCTGGCAGAGTCAGGACTGCTTCCCATGGCGCGCGCTCCCTGGCAGGGTCAGGACTGCTTCCCATGGCGCGCGCTCCCTGGCAGAGTCAGGACTGCTTCCCATGGCGCGCGCTCCCTGGCCGGGTCAGGACTGCTTCCCATGGCGCGTGCTCCCTGGCCGGGTCAGGACTGCTTCCCATGGCGCGCGCTCCCTGGCAGGGTCAGGACTGCTTCCCATGGCGCGCGCTCCCTGGCCGGGTCAGGACTGCTTCCCATGGCGCGCGCTCCCTGGCAGGGTCAGGACTACTTCCCATGGCGCGCTCTCCCTGGCAGGGTCAGGACTGCTTCCCATGGCGCGCGCTCCCTGGCAGGGTCAGGACTGCTTCCCATGGCGTGCGCTCCCTGGCAGGGTCAGGACTGCTTCCCATGGCGCGCGCTCCCTGGCAGGGTCAGGACTGCTTCCCATGGCGCGCGCTCCCTGGCAGGGTCAGGACTGCTTCCCATGGCGCGCGCTCCCTGGCAGAGTCAGGACTGCTTCCCATGGCGCGCGCTCCCTGGCAGAGTCAGGACTGCTTCCCATGGCGCGCGCTCCCTGGCCTGGTCAGGACTGCTTCCCATGGCACGCACTCCCTGGCAGGGTCAGGACTGCTTCCCATGGCGCGCGCTCCCTGGCACGGTCAGGACTGCTTCCCATGGCGCGCGCTCCCTGGCCGGGTCAGGACTGCTTCCCATGGCGCGCGCTCCCTGGCAGGGTCAGGACTGCTTCCCATGGCGCGCGCTCCCTGGCAGGGTCAGGACTGCTTCCCATGGCGCGCGCTCCCTGGCAGAGTCAGGACTGCTTCCCATGGCGCGCGCTTCCTGGCCGGGTCAGGACTGCTTCCCATGGCGCGTGCTCCCTGGCCGGGTCAGGACTGCTTCCCATGGCGCGCGCTCCCTGGCAGGGTCAGGACTGCTTCCCATGGCGCGCGCTCCCTGGCAGGGTCAGGACTGCTTCCCATGGCGCGCGCTCCCTGGCACGGTCAGGACTGCTTCCCATGGCGCGCGCTCCCTGGCCGGGTCAGGACTGCTTCCCATGGCGCGCGCTCCCTGGCAGGGTCAGGACTGCTTCCCATGGCGCGCGCTCCCTGGCAGAGTCAGGACTGCTTCCCATGGCGCGCGCTCCCTGGCAGAGTCAGGACTGCTTCCCATGGCGCGCGCTCCCTGGCAGGGTCAGGACTGCTTCCCATGGCGCGCGCTCCCTGGCAGAGTCAGGACTGCTTCCCATGGCGCGCGCTCCCTGGCAGGGTCAGGACTGCTTCCCATGGCGCGCGCTCCCTGGCCGGGTCAGGACTGCTTCCCATGGCGCGTGCTCCCTGGCCGGGTCAGGACTGCTTCCCATGGCGCGCGCTCCCTGGCAGGGTCAGGACTGCTTCCCATGGCGCACGCTCCCTGGCAGGGTCAGGACTGCTTCCCATGGCGCGCGCTCCCTGGCTGCTTCAGGACTGCTTCCCATGGCGCGCGCTCCCTGGCAGGGTCAGGACTGCTTCCCATGGCGCGCGCTCCCTGGCTGCTTCAGGACTGCTTCCCATGGCGCGCGCTCCCTGGCAGGGTCAGGACTGCTTCCCATGGCGCGCGCTCCCTGGCAATGTCAGGACTGCTTCCCATGGCGCGCGCTCCCTGGCCGGGTCAGTACTGCTTCCCATGGCGCGCGCTCCCTGGCAGGGTCAGGACTGCTTCCCATGGCGCGCGCTCCCTGGCAGAGTCAGGACTGCTTCCCATGGCGCGCTCCCTGGCCGGGTCAGGACTGCTTCCCATGGCGCGTGCTCCCTGGCCGGGTCAGGACTGCTTCCCATGGCGCGCGCTCCCTGGCAGGGTCAGGACTGCTTCCCATGGCGCATGCTCCCTGGCAGGGTCAGGACTGCTTCCCATGGCGCGCGCTCCCTGGCTGCTTCAGGACTGCTTCCCATGGCGCGCGCTCCCTTGCAGGGTCAGGACTGCTTCCCATGGCGCGCGCTCCCTGGCAGGGTCAGGACTGCTTCCCATGGCGCGCGCTCCCTGGCAGGGTCAGGACTGCTTCCCATGGCGCACGCTCCCTGGCCGGGTCAGGACTGCTTCCCATGGCGCGCGCTCCCTGGCAGGGTCAGGACTGCTTCCCATGGCGCGCGCTCCCTGGCAGGGTCAGGACTGCTTCCCATGGCGCGCGCTCCCTGGCAGGGTCAGGACTGCTTCCCATGGCGCGCGCTCCCTGGCAGAGTCAGGACTGCTTCCCATGGCGCCCGCTCCCTGGCCGGGTCTGGACTGCTTCCCATGGCGCGCGCTCCCTGGCAGGGTCAGGACTGCTTCCCATGGCGCGCGCTCCCTGGCCGGGTCAGGACTGCTTCCCATGGCACGCGCTCCCTGGCCGGGTCAGGACTGCTTCCCATGGCGCGCGCTCCCTGGCAGAGTCAGGACTGCTTCCCATGGCGCGCGCTCCCTGGCAGAGTCAGGACTGCTTCCCATGGCGCGCGCTCCCTGGCAGAGTCAGGACTGCTTCCCATGGCGCGCGCTCCCTGGCCGGGTCAGGACTGCTTCCCATGGCGCGTGCTCCCTGGCCGGGTCAGGACTGCTTCCCATGGCGCGCGCTCCCTGGCAGGGTCAGGACTGCTTCCCATGGCGCACGCTCCCTGGCAGGGTCAGGACTGCTTCCCATGGCGCGCGCTCCCTGGCAGAGTCAGGACTGCTTCCCATGGCGCGCGCTCCCTGGCCGGGTCTGGACTGCTTCCCATGGCGCGCGCTCCCTGGCCGGGTCAGGACTGCTTCCCATGGCGCGCGCTCCCTGGCAGAGTCAGGACTGCTTCCCATGGCGCGCGCTCCCTGGCAGAGTCAGGACTGCTTCCCATGGCGCGCGCTCCCTGGCAGGGTCAGGACTGCTTCCCATGGCGCGCGCTCCCTGGCAGGGTCAGGACTGCTTCCCATGGCGCGCGCTCCCTGGCCGGGTCAGGACTGCTTCCCATGGCGCGCGCTCCCTGGCAGGGTCAGGACTACTTCCCATGGCGCGCTCTCCCTGGCAGGGTCAGGACTGCTTCCCATGGCGCGCGCTCCCTGGCAGGGTCAGGACTGCTTCCCATGGCGCGCGCTCCCTGGCAGGGTCAGGACTGCTTCCCATGGCGCGCGCTCCCTGGCAGGGTCAGGACTGCTTCCCATGGCGCGCGCTCCCTGGCAGGGTCAGGACTGCTTCCCATGGCGCGCGCTCCCTGGCAGAGTCAGGACTGCTTCCCATGGCGCGCGCTCCCTGGCAGAGTCAGGACTGCTTCCCATGGCGCGCGCTCCCTGACAGGGTCAGGACTGCTTCCCATGCCGCGCGCTCCCTGGCCGGGTCAGGACTGCTTCCCATGGCGCGCACTCCCTGGCAGAGTCAGGGCTGCTTCCCATGGCGCGCGCTCCCTGGCAGAGTCAGGACTGCTTCCCAAGGCGCGCGCTCCCTGGCAGGGTCAGGACTGCTTCCCATGGCGCGCGCTCCCTGGCCGGGTCAGGACTGCTTCCCATGGCGCGCGCTCCCTGGCAGGGTCAGGACTACTTCCCATGGCGCGCTCTCCCTGGCAGGGTCAGGACTGCTTCCCATGGCGCGCGCTCCCTGGCAGGGTCAGGACTGCTTCCCATGGCGCGCGCTCCCTGGCAGGGTCAGGACTGCTTCCCATGGCGCGCGCTCCCTGGCAGGGTCAGGACTGCTTCCCATGGCGCGCGCTCCCTGGCAGGGTCAGGACTGCTTCCCATGGCGCGCGCTCCCTGGCAGAGTCAGGACTGCTTCCCATGGCGCGCGCTCCCTGGCAGAGTCAGGACTGCTTCCCATGGCGCGCGCTCCCTGACAGGGTCAGGACTGCTTCCCATGCCGCGCGCTCCCTGGCCGGGTCAGGACTGCTTCCCATGGCGCGCGCTCCCTGGCAGAGTCAGGACTGCTTCCCATGGCGCGCGCTCCCTGGCAGAGTCAGGACTGCTTCCCATGGCGCGCGCTCCCTGGCCGGGTCAGGACTGCTTCCCATGGCGCGCGCTCCCTGGCAGGGTCAGGACTACTTCCCATGGCGCGCTCTCCCTGGCAGGGTCAGGACTGCTTCCCATGGCGCGCGCTCCCTGGCAGGGTCAGGACTGCTTCCCATGGCGTGCGCTCCCTGGCAGGGTCAGGACTGCTTCCCATGGCGCGCGCTCCCTGGCAGGGTCAGGACTGCTTCCCATGGCGCGCGCTCCCTGGCAGGGTCAGGACTGCTTCCCATGGCGCGCGCTCCCTGGCAGAGTCAGGACTGCTTCCCATGGCGCGCGCTCCCTGGCAGAGTCAGGACTGCTTCCCATGGCGCGCGCTCCCTGGCCTGGTCAGGACTGCTTCCCATGGCACGCACTCCCTGGCAGGGTCAGGACTGCTTCCCATGGCGCGCGCTCCCTGGCACGGTCAGGACTGCTTCCCATGGCGCGCGCTCCCTGGCCGGGTCAGGACTGCTTCCCATGGCGCGCGCTCCCTGGCAGGGTCAGGACTGCTTCCCATGGCGCGCGCTCCCTGGCAGGGTCAGGACTGCTTCCCATGGCGCGCGCTCCCTGGCAGAGTCAGGACTGCTTCCCATGGCGCGCGCTTCCTGGCCGGGTCAGGACTGCTTCCCATGGCGCGTGCTCCCTGGCCGGGTCAGGACTGCTTCCCATGGCGCGCGCTCCCTGGCAGGGTCAGGACTGCTTCCCATGGCGCGCGCTCCCTGGCAGGGTCAGGACTGCTTCCCATGGCGCGCGCTCCCTGGCACGGTCAGGACTGCTTCCCATGGCGCGCGCTCCCTGGCCGGGTCAGGACTGCTTCCCATGGCGCGCGCTCCCTGGCAGGGTCAGGACTGCTTCCCATGGCGCGCGCTCCCTGGCAGAGTCAGGACTGCTTCCCATGGCGCGCGCTCCCTGGCAGAGTCAGGACTGCTTCCCATGGCGCGCGCTCCCTGGCAGGGTCAGGACTGCTTCCCATGGCGCGCGCTCCCTGGCAGAGTCAGGACTGCTTCCCATGGCGCGCGCTCCCTGGCAGGGTCAGGACTGCTTCCCATGGCGCGCGCTCCCTGGCCGGGTCAGGACTGCTTCCCATGGCGCGTGCTCCCTGGCCGGGTCAGGACTGCTTCCCATGGCGCGCGCTCCCTGGCAGGGTCAGGACTGCTTCCCATGGCGCACGCTCCCTGGCAGGGTCAGGACTGCTTCCCATGGCGCGCGCTCCCTGGCTGCTTCAGGACTGCTTCCCATGGCGCGCGCTCCCTGGCAGGGTCAGGACTGCTTCCCATGGCGCGCGCTCCCTGGCTGCTTCAGGACTGCTTCCCATGGCGCGCGCTCCCTGGCAGGGTCAGGACTGCTTCCCATGGCGCGCGCTCCCTGGCAATGTCAGGACTGCTTCCCATGGCGCGCGCTCCCTGGCCGGGTCAGTACTGCTTCCCATGGCGCGCGCTCCCTGGCAGGGTCAGGACTGCTTCCCATGGCGCGCGCTCCCTGGCAGAGTCAGGACTGCTTCCCATGGCGCGCTCCCTGGCCGGGTCAGGACTGCTTCCCATGGCGCGTGCTCCCTGGCCGGGTCAGGACTGCTTCCCATGGCGCGCGCTCCCTGGCAGGGTCAGGACTGCTTCCCATGGCGCATGCTCCCTGGCAGGGTCAGGACTGCTTCCCATGGCGCGCGCTCCCTGGCTGCTTCAGGACTGCTTCCCATGGCGCGCGCTCCCTTGCAGGGTCAGGACTGCTTCCCATGGCGCGCGCTCCCTGGCAGGGTCAGGACTGCTTCCCATGGCGCGCGCTCCCTGGCAGGGTCAGGACTGCTTCCCATGGCGCACGCTCCCTGGCCGGGTCAGGACTGCTTCCCATGGCGCGCGCTCCCTGGCAGGGTCAGGACTGCTTCCCATGGCGCGCGCTCCCTGGCAGGGTCAGGACTGCTTCCCATGGCGCGCGCTCCCTGGCAGGGTCAGGACTGCTTCCCATGGCGCGCGCTCCCTGGCAGAGTCAGGACTGCTTCCCATGGCGCCCGCTCCCTGGCCGGGTCTGGACTGCTTCCCATGGCGCGCGCTCCCTGGCAGGGTCAGGACTGCTTCCCATGGCGCGCGCTCCCTGGCCGGGTCAGGACTGCTTCCCATGGCACGCGCTCCCTGGCCGGGTCAGGACTGCTTCCCATGGCGCGCGCTCCCTGGCAGAGTCAGGACTGCTTCCCATGGCGCGCGCTCCCTGGCAGAGTCAGGACTGCTTCCCATGGCGCGCGCTCCCTGGCAGAGTCAGGACTGCTTCCCATGGCGCGCGCTCCCTGGCCGGGTCAGGACTGCTTCCCATGGCGCGTGCTCCCTGGCCGGGTCAGGACTGCTTCCCATGGCGCGCGCTCCCTGGCAGGGTCAGGACTGCTTCCCATGGCGCACGCTCCCTGGCAGGGTCAGGACTGCTTCCCATGGCGCGCGCTCCCTGGCAGAGTCAGGACTGCTTCCCATGGCGCGCGCTCCCTGGCCGGGTCTGGACTGCTTCCCATGGCGCGCGCTCCCTGGCCGGGTCAGGACTGCTTCCCATGGCGCGCGCTCCCTGGCAGAGTCAGGACTGCTTCCCATGGCGCGCGCTCCCTGGCAGAGTCAGGACTGCTTCCCATGGCGCGCGCTCCCTGGCAGGGTCAGGACTGCTTCCCATGGCGCGCGCTCCCTGGCAGGGTCAGGACTGCTTCCCATGGCGCGCGCTCCCTGGCCGGGTCAGGACTGCTTCCCATGGCGCGCGCTCCCTGGCAGGGTCAGGACTACTTCCCATGGCGCGCTCTCCCTGGCAGGGTCAGGACTGCTTCCCATGGCGCGCGCTCCCTGGCAGGGTCAGGACTGCTTCCCATGGCGCGCGCTCCCTGGCAGGGTCAGGACTGCTTCCCATGGCGCGCGCTCCCTGGCAGGGTCAGGACTGCTTCCCATGGCGCGCGCTCCCTGGCAGGGTCAGGACTGCTTCCCATGGCGCGCGCTCCCTGGCAGAGTCAGGACTGCTTCCCATGGCGCGCGCTCCCTGGCAGAGTCAGGACTGCTTCCCATGGCGCGCGCTCCCTGACAGGGTCAGGACTGCTTCCCATGCCGCGCGCTCCCTGGCCGGGTCAGGACTGCTTCCCATGGCGCGCACTCCCTGGCAGAGTCAGGGCTGCTTCCCATGGCGCGCGCTCCCTGGCAGAGTCAGGACTGCTTCCCATGGCGCGCGCTCCCTGGCAGGGTCAGGACTGCTTCCCATGGCGCATGCTCCCTGGCAGGGTCAGGACTGCTTCCCATGGCGCGCGCTCCCTGGCAGGGTCAGGACTGCTTCCCATGGCGCATGCTCCCTGGCAGGGTCAGGACTGCTTCCCATGGCGCGCGCTCCCTGGCAGGGTCAGGACTGCTTCCCATGGCGCGCGCTCCCTGGCAGGGTCAGGACTGCTTCCCATGGCGCATGCTCCCTGGCAGGGTCAGGACTGCTTCCCATGGCGCGCGCTCCCTGGCAGGGTCAGGACTGCTTCCCATGGCGCGCGCTCCCTGGCTGCTTCAGGACTGCTTCCCATGGCGCGCGCTCCCTGGCAGGGTCAGGACTGCTTCCCATGGCGCGCGCTCCCTGGCCGGGTCAGGACTGCTTCCCATGGCGCGCGCTCCCTGGCCGGGTCAGGACTGCTTCCCATGGCGAGCGCTCCCTGGCCGGGTCAGGACTGCTTCCCATGGCGCGCTCTCCCTGGCAGGGTCAGGACTGCTTCCCATGGCGCGCGCTCCCTGGCCGGGTCAGGACTGCTTCCCATGGTGCGCGCTCCCTGGCAGGGTCAGGACTGCTTCCCATGGCGCGCGCTCCCTGGCAGAGTCAGTACTGCTTCCCATGGCGCACGCTCCCTGGCCGGGTCAGGACTGCTTCCCATGGCGCGCGCTCCCTGGCCGGGTCAGGACTGCTTCCCATGGTGCGCGCTCCCTGGCAGGGTCAGGACTGCTTCCCATGGCGCGCGCTCCCTGGCAGAGTCAGGACTGCTTCCCATGGCACGCGCTCCCTGGCAGGGTCAGGACTGCTTCCCATGGCGCGCGCTCCCTGGCCGGGTCAGGACTGCTTCCCATGGCGCGCGCTCCCTGGCAGGGTCAGGACTGCTTCCCATGGCGCGCGCTCCCTGGCAGGGTCAGGACTGCTTCCCATGGCGCGCGCTCCCTGGCAGGGTCAGGACTGCTTCCCATGGCGCGCGCTCCCTGGCCGGGTCAGGACTGCTTCCCATGGCGCGCGCTCCCTGGCAGGGTCAGAACTGCTTCCCATGGCGCGCGCTCCCTGGCAGAGTCAGGACTGCTTCCCATGGCGCGCGCTCCCTGGCAGAGTCAGGACTGCTTCCCATGGCGCGCGCTCCCTGGCAGAGTCAGGACTGCTTCCCATGGCGCGCGCTCCCTGGCCGGGTCAGGACTGCTTCCCATGGCGCGTGCTCCCTGGCCGGGTCAGGACTGCTTCCCATGGCGCGCGCTCCCTGGCAGGGTCAGGACTGCTTCCCATGGCGCACGCTCCCTGGCAGGGTCAGGACTGCTTCCCATGGCGCGCGCTCCCTGGCAGGGTCAGGACTGCTTCCCATGGCGCTCGCTCCCTGGCAGGGTCAGGACTGCTTCCCATGGCGCGCGCTCCCTGGCAGAGTCAGGACTGCTTCCCATGGCGCGCGCTCCCTGGCAGAGTCAGGACTGCTTCCCATGGCGCGCGCTCCCTGGCAGAGTCAGGACTGCTTCCCATGGCGCGCGCTCCCTGGCCGGGTCAGGACTGCTTCCCATGGCGCGCGCTCCCTGGCAGGGTCAGGACTACTTCCCATGGCGCGCTCTCCCTGGCAGGGTCAGGACTGCTTCCCATGGCGCGCGCTCCCTGGCAGGGTCAGGACTGCTTCCCATGGCGTGCGCTTCCTGGCAGGGTCAGGACTGCTTCCCATGGCGCGCGCTCCCTGGCAGGGTCAGGACTGCTTCCCATGGCGCGCGCTCCCTGGCAGGGTCAGGACTGCTTCCCATGGCGCGCGCTCCCTGGCAGAGTCAGGACTGCTTCCCATGGCGCGCGCTCCCTGGCAGAGTCAGGACTGCTTCCCATGGCGCGCGCTCCCTGGCCTGGTCAGGACTGCTTCCCATGGCACGCACTCCCTGGCAGGGTCAGGACTGCTTCCCATGGCGCGCGCTCCCTGGCACGGTCAGGACTGCTTCCCATGGCGCGCGCTCCCTGGCCGGGTCAGGACTGCTTCCCATGGCGCGCGCTCCCTGGCAGGGTCAGGACTGCTTCCCATGGCGCGCGCTCCCTGGCAGGGTCAGGACTGCTTCCCATGGCGCGCGCTCCCTGGCAGAGTCAGGACTGCTTCCCATGGCGCGCGCTCCCTGGCCGGGTCAGGACTGCTTCCCATGGCGCGTGCTCCCTGGCCGGGTCAGGACTGCTTCCCATGGCGCGCGCTCCCTGGCAGGGTCAGGACTGCTTCCCATGGCGCGCGCTCCCTGGCAGGGTCAGGACTGCTTCCCATGGCGCGCGCTCCCTGGCACGGTCAGGACTGCTTCCCATGGCGCGCGCTCCCTGGCCGGGTCAGGACTGCTTCCCATGGCGCGCGCTCCCTGCCAGGGTCAGGACTGCTTCCCATGGCGCGCGCTCCCTGGCAGAGTCAGGACTGCTTCCCATGGCGCGCGCTCCCTGGCAGAGTCAGGACTGCTTCCCATGGCGCGCGCTCCCTGGCAGGGTCAGGACTGCTTCCCATGGCGCGCGCTCCCTGGCAGAGTCAGGACTGCTTCCCATGGCGCGCGCTCCCTGGCAGGGTCAGGACTGCTTCCCATGGCGCGCGCTCCCTGGCCGGGTCAGGACTGCTTCCCATGGCGCGTGCTCCCTGGCCGGGTCAGGACTGCTTCCCATGGCGCGCGCTCCCTGGCAGGGTCAGGACTGCTTCCCATGGCGCACGCTCCCTGGCAGGGTCAGGACTGCTTCCCATGGCGCGCGCTCCCTGGCTGCTTCAGGACTGCTTCCCATGGCGCGCGCTCCCTGGCAGGGTCAGGACTGCTTCCCATGGCGCGCGCTCCCTGGCTGCTTCAGGACTGCTTCCCATGGCGCGCGCTCCCTGGCAGGGTCAGGACTGCTTCCCATGGCGCGCGCTCCCTGGCCGGGTCAGTACTGCTTCCCATGGCGCGCGCTCCCTGGCAGGGTCAGGACTGCTTCCCATGGCGCGCGCTCCCTGGCAGAGTCAGGACTGCTTCCCATGGCGCGCTCCCTGGCCGGGTCAGGACTGCTTCCCATGGCGCGTGCTCCCTGGCCGGGTCAGGACTGCTTCCCATGGCGCGCGCTCCCTGGCAGGGTCAGGACTGCTTCCCATGGCGCATGCTCCCTGGCAGGGTCAGGACTGCTTCCCATGGCGCGCGCTCCCTGGCTGCTTCAGGACTGCTTCCCATGGCGCGCGCTCCCTTGCAGGGTCAGGACTGCTTCCCATGGCGCGCGCTCCCTGGCAGGGTCAGGACTGCTTCCCATGGCGCGCGCTCCCTGGCAGGGTCAGGACTGCTTCCCATGGCGCACGCTCCCTGGCCGGGTCAGGACTGCTTCCCATGGCGCGCGCTCCCTGGCAGGGTCAGGACTGCTTCCCATGGCGCGCGCTCCCTGGCAGGGTCAGGACTGCTTCCCATGGCGCGCGCTCCCTGGCAGGGTCAGGACTGCTTCCCATGGCGCGCGCTCCCTGGCAGGGTCAGGACTGCTTCCCATGGCGCGCGCTCCCTGGCAGGGTCAGGACTGCTTCCCATGGCGCGCGCTCCCTGGCCGGGTCAGGACTGCTTCCCATGGCGCGCGCTCCCTGGCAGGGTCAGGACTACTTCCCATGGCGCGCTCTCCCTGGCAGGGTCAGGACTGCTTCCCATGGCGCGCGCTCCCTGGCAGGGTCAGGACTGCTTCCCATGGCGCGCGCTCCCTGGCAGGGTCAGGACTGCTTCCCATGGCGCGCGCTTCCTGGCAGGGTCAGGACTGCTTCCCATGGCGCGCGCTCCCTGGCAGGGTCAGGACTGCTTCCCATGGCGCGCGCTCCCTGGCAGAGTCAGGACTGCTTCCCATGGCGCGCGCTCCCTGGCAGAGTCAGGACTGCTTCCCATGGCGCGCGCTCCCTGGCAGGGTCAGGACTGCTTCCCATGCCGCGCGCTCCCTGGCCGGGTCAGGACTGCTTCCCATGGCGCGCACTCCCTGGCAGAGTCAGGGCTGCTTCCCATGGCGCGCGCTCCCTGGCAGAGTCAGGACTGCTTCCCATGGCGCGCGCTCCCTGGCAGGGTCAGGACTGCTTCCCATGGCGCGCGCTCCCTGGCAGGGTCAGGACTGCTTCCCATGGCGCATGCTCCCTGGCAGGGTCAGGACTGCTTCCCATGGCGCGCGCTCCCTGGCAGGGTCAGGACTGCTTCCCATGGCGCATGCTCCCTGGCAGGGTCAGGACTGCTTCCCATGGCGCGCGCTCCCTGGCAGGGTCAGGACTGCTTCCCATGGCGCGCGCTCCCTGGCAGGGTCAGGACTGCTTCCCATGGCGCATGCTCCCTGGCAGGGTCAGGACTGCTTCCCATGGCGCGCGCTCCCTGGCAGGGTCAGGACTGCTTCCCATGGCGCGCGCTCCCTGGCTGCTTCAGGACTGCTTCCCATGGCGCGCGCTCCCTGGCCGGGTCAGGACTGCTTCCCATGGCGCGCGCTCCCTGGCAGGGTCAGGACTGCTTCCCATGGCGCGCGCTCCCTGGCAGGGTCAGGACTGCTTCCCATGGCGCGCGCTCCCTGGCAGGGTCAGGACAGAATACAGAAAGCACTCAAGAAAAAATGGGAAAAAGCCGGTGCACTGCTCATCCACAAAAGGAGGGGATCATGATCAGAAAGGTTTATTGATTAAAAAACAGAACAAAAAAGTACTGACACAGACACCCTTATGCGTATGTCTGTGTTGGTGCTTTTTTGTTCTATGTTTTTTCATTAATAAACCTTTTTGTTCATGATCCCCTCCTTTTGTGGATGAGCAGTGCACCGGCTTTTTTCCATTTTTTCTTGGGTGGAATTTGTATTGAGTATACTGTACAAACAAAACAGATGGATAACAATTGTGCAGAGCCTAAGAACAGGGAGATGTGTTTTATTTCTAGGGTCACAGAGAGCTGTCCTGGGGGTCCAAGACAAGAGTTTACACTGGAAGTCCCCCACCCCCCATGTGGCGGCCTTGCAATGCCCACCTCTCTCTCTCACCCCACCTCTCCCCCTCCCTTTCTTGCACCCCACCTCTTTCATCCTGTCCCTCCCCTCTTACATCCCCATCCTCCCTTGCTCCCCCACACCCCCACCTCTCTCCCTCCCCATCTCAAACCCCCACCTCCCTCTCTAACCTCTCTCCTTCCCTCCCCCACCCCTCTCCCCATCTCTTCCTCCTCCACCTTTCTCTCCATCTCTCTTCCTCCCTCTCAGTCCCCACAACCTCCCTCCCTCTCCCCACCTCTCTCCGACCCCTTTCCCTATCCCACACCCCCACCTCTTTTCCTCGTCCACACTTCTCTCCTCCACCTCTCTCCCAACACTCCCACCTCTCTCTACTCACACCCCCATCTCTCTTCCCACAGACTCACCTTCCTTTCCCCCACCTCTCTTCTTCCCCACCTCTCTTCCTCTCCCCCACCTCTCTCTCTCTTCCCCACCTCTCTCCCTTTTGCATCCCACCACCTTTCTATCCCCCACCCCCTTCTCTCCCCCCACACCTCCTGTATCCCCCACACCTCCTCCCTCCCCCACCTCTCTTCCTGTAACGCGTAGCTCACCACAAACGAAGCCCGACCGCGGTGCTGAGGTAGGGAATTGGTTAACGCCGACCCACAGCCACGCGGGCGCGCCTAGGATGTACAGTAGAGTAGTTGTTCAAGCCAGGTCAGGGTTATAGATTTGAGAGTAGTGCAAGTACTTGCCAGGTCTGGAGTGGAGATGTGCGGATCGTCAGATTTTGTTGCCAAGTTCAGGTTTGGAGAGTAGCGGCTAGTCGGGGTACGTAGCCAGGTTCAGGATAGGAGAATATGGGATCGTTGGAGTACTTAGCCAAGGTCAGGACTGGAGACAGGAGAATGGTCGTTCGTAGCCGGATCAGGAGAGGAGAGGTGCGGAATCCAAGAGACAAGCAGGGTCAGGCAACAAGAGGTTAATCAGCAAGGCAAGGTCTAGAGCTAGAATGCAGCAAGGCAAGGCAAGGTCACAGGAACTGGAATGCAGCAAGGCACGGCGTCACACTAGACTATGCTCATCAAAGAATGAGAGCAGACTGAAGGTATATAAAGACAGAGCCTCCAATAGCCAGCCAGGGCAGAACCAGGAAGTAAGCACCGATAGGCTGCTGGTGCACACAGGTGTGCCCTATGATGCAGCCTAATCGGGGATGGGGGTGGAACTGCTCACGAGCCGACCCACGAGCGTCACGGAGGTCAGGGTGGCGTAGCCTGGAGCGCACATCACTCCCACGCCGGTTCAGAATGTCCTTAGAGCAAGAGGGGGCAGGAACAATCGCATGCCGACCAGCATGCGTCACGGAGGTCAGGGGGCGTAGCAAAGAGCGCGTCACTCCCACGCCGGTCCTGTCCATCACCAGAGCGGGGGCATGGCTTGGACCGAGCATCAGCAGGGAGGCTGGAAACGCACCCATCGTGCGTCAGAACGGGGGGCGGGGTCCGAATCTGCGGGCGGGGAATCAGGCCGCGCCAGGTCCAAGCACGCGTACTGGGACCACGAGACCGCGCATCCTAAGTGTCCGTCACGGAAGGCTTGTTGAGGTGAGGAAACGGTCTGTGACCGCCAGGATGGCGAATCCTCACACTTCCTCTACCTCTCTATCTACCCAACTTTTCCTCCCCCTCAACCCCGCCCCCTCTCCCCCACCTCTCTTCCTCCCTCACTCTCCCCACAACCTCTTCCTCCCTCTCCCCACCTCTTTCCATCTCCCACACCCCCACCTCTTTCCCTCTCCCACACCTATCTCCTCCACCTCTCCCCACTCCCTCACCTCTCTCTACTCACACCCCCATCTCTCTCCCCCTCCCTGTCTTCCTCTCCCCCCACCTTTTGCTCTCCCCCCACCTTTCGCTCTCCCCCCACACCTTTTCCTCTCTGCTGCTCACTCTCCTACTTCTCCTCCACCCCCTCTATGCCACACCCATCTCTCTCCCCCCTCTCTCCATCTACACACCACTTCCTCCCCCACAACCCCACTTCTCTCCCCCACACCTCTATCTCCCCTACACTCAACAACCCCCCTTCCTCCCACACTCCCCCACACTCAATAATCCCAAACTCCCCCACCCCCGCACTTTTAATACACATAACTACCCCACACTCCCCCCAACGCACACATACTTGGCGATCCCATGGGTGGAAGCGGAATTTGGGCCTGAGTTCCGGGCGGGCTCTACTTCCAGCGCGCCTTTAATGTTCCTTGTGGAGCACACCTGAGTTACCTGTGAGATACGCTTGTAGCTAGATTAGCTACATGTGTGAGCAGTGAGCAGCTCAAAAGTAGGCTGTAGTGATATTTCCGCCACTCCATCAATGTCCCTTGCTGCGGCTGCCGCTGCCTCCATGAGTCCCGTGCCTGCCACTCCGACGTGCCATCTTTAAATGTCCCTCGACATTGACGAGGGCGCGCAGGACTTAGACATTTAAAGTTGTCGCCGGGGTCGGAGGGCACACGCGCATTTACCTTTTTGCCGTATCTCCTTTCAGCATCCTGATGCCATGTTTCCATGATGTGGCCTCATGTTGTCATTTAACGCTGCAGGAGGAGGGATGACCAGCCCGGGGCGCACTACTCCCTTGGTCCGGCACTGACCCTCTTTACTACAGGTACGTCCTCAGCTCTTACACACTTCTGCTCTTGGCTCTACCCTGCTCAAATATCCTCTCCCATCTCATTTTTCCCAAACCCTATGTAACTTCGTTGTTGTGTGATTTAGAAATGATGAAAGTTTTTTCCATTAGCACAACCTAATTTATTCTCCTAATTACTTCTCTTCTGACACACCTAGCTGCCATTAGTATATGTGACATTCATTTGCACGTGGGCTCCTTTATTAGGCCTGGGACATGGTCAGCGCTTATGCGCTGACCCGTGCTGAGCCGTGCTGCTGCTCGGCACTGGGCCCATGCAGCCGCAATGAGAGCGGCTTTAGCAGGGGCTCGCGCACGCGTCAGCATGCTTGGGGAAGCGTGTGTCTGACGGCGTTTTGAAATTTCCCCGCTTGCCGGAGTGCAGGGCCGGTCACGTGAGCGGTTCGCCCAATGAGGGCGAACCAGCTCCGTGACGTCACTAGCCCGCCCTCGTCCCGCCCCCGGCCCTCCCCCTGATGGCGCGCTGTGTAAGGCCAGGTAAAGCACCACTTTCCCTGAGCCTCAGCGCGCCTCCGCACTGGTTAAAGGCACTATGTCCCAGGCCATAGATTATGTATCTTTTTCCAGAAGTTCTGTATTGCTGGACAAAACCACCAAATATGTCCTATATCCCCTCTCTGTCCACATCTCCTCTAGCATCTATCTGATGCTTTTTGGTATATCTGTCTTAATCACTTAGGAGTGTAATACAATCTGAGCATAATTTTATAGATGTTTTCTTTTATTACCATGCATTTGGATATTTTACCCGCATCGTCCCATATATCCTCCCAGTCCTCTCTTGATATTTCCGTTTGAAAGTCCAGTGCCCATTGTTTCATGTATTTATGGTCTGGGATGTCTTTAATCAGAACTAGGCATCGATACAGGGAAGAAACAGTATTGACCCTTTTTGGTACCGTCTTATTCTGCATAGTTCTTCGAATAATGTGGTCTCTGGGAACTCCTCCCTCGGGTCACTTAGTTTTATGAAATGCCGAGCTCGTATATCTTTAAACAACTCAGACTGTGGGAGAATGTATTTCTCTCTCAATTCCTCAGTCTGCATTAGTTTGTCTCTCCTAAGTAGGTCTCCCACATCTAAGATCCCCCTTTCCTTCTACAGATCAAATCCCCGCCCTTGCATCCCTGGGGTGAAGCTTGGGCTATCGAAGTTTAGAGGGGTTTGTCAGCGCCTGGTACTTTTTAGTAATTTGCCAGATTTTCAATGGAAACCCTATCACCTCTGACTCAAATGGTCTCCCTGGCCTGGTGCCTATTCCTCGCCACAGTAGGGAGGGTCATCCAATCGCTTTTTTAAATGAGCTTTCCAGATCCACCAAGCTGTGGGGTTTGTTTAGTGAGGGCCGATATAGTATCTGTTTCATATGTGTGGCTGACGTTTTAAGTATACATAACATATGTTAGAAAGGAAAAAAGGAACACAGGAGCGCACCAAGGTAAGATGTTACGCCGGTGCTGCCCGCAGACCAGACCCGTCCCCTGTGCTGAGGTGGGACGTAGGGATACACGCACCCGCAGCAAAGGGAGCGTGTCCGGAGTGTGGTGTTATTGTTGCCAGGCCAGGTATAGTAGTGAAGACAATACTTGCCGGTACCGGTAGTAGAGAAGGAGTAGTTATTGCCGTTGCCAAGATCAGGGATGCCATAAGTCACGAAGTCCAAGCAGAGCCAAAGTCGAGAGCCAGAGGGGGTAGTCGTCCAATCCGCGTCAATACCTGAGGAGTCACTGAGAGAATAGTCAAATGCTTCCATACAGAACTATGTCGAGTGACGAGTGATGGGAAGCACAGGCATAATAAAGCTGGGCAGGCCAATGGGAAAAGGGGGTAGGCCTGGAGGACTGCAAGGAGTCCTCCTGATAGGAGAGAGGTGTTACAGCCCAGCTGAGTGTAATCATTGATTTGCCTTGAACTGTGTGATGCTTGGGGGCGACGCCTCACTGCAGCAGCAGTGGTTAAAAGTGCTCTGTTAGGCGTGTGCTCTGTAAACTGAGAATGCATGCACATAACGTCTGGGGCTGGCGTGCGTGTAGGAGGGCGTGGGCGCGCCTGGCGCTGAGCAAAGGAATCGCCGAGGGGAGTGATCCCGCGACGGCGGCAGGGGCGAGGAGCCGTGGAGACCGGTAAGGCAGGATTATTTTGTGTGTCCAGGGACTCCTTGCGGAGAGGGAGTGCTTTATGTGGGAAGCGAGGAGAACGCCGATTCCTGACAGTACCCCCCTCCTCAGGAACGGCCTCAGGACGGTCCAAGAACGGTTTCTCTTGAAACTTTTTCCTGAAGGACTTAAGAAGAGCCGGGGCATGAATGTCCTTTGAAGGTACCCAGGATCTCTCTTCAGGGCCAAAGCCCTTCCACTGCACCAAGAACTGAAGCTGACCCCTGGATAGGCGAGAATCCAAAAGAGAGTGAACTTCGTATTCCTCGTTATTTTGTACAGTAATGGGATCCGGTTTACGAGTCTGATCCGGAAAGAAGTGACTGGAGATAAATGGTTTTAAGAGGGACACATGAAAGACATTGGGAATCTTCATACTGGGTGGTAGTTGGAGCCGGATTGCCACAGGATTGATTTGTTCACAAATAGGAAAGGGTCCCAGGAACTTAGGTGCCAGTTTCGGAGATGGTACCTTGAGGTGGATATTCCTAGAGGAGAGCCATACCAAATCCCCTGGTTTGTAACTGGGCGCCGAACGACTACGACGATCGGCCTGTAGTTTCGATCTGCGGGAGGAGTTGAGAAGGGTAGACTGAATCCTGGACCATGCGGTTTGAAGGGAAGAAATGCGTTCATCTACGGCTGGTACTCCAGAAGGAATGTTGGGGATGGGAAGACAGGGAGGGTGGAACCCATAATTTATAAAGAAGGGAGACTCCCGGGTGGACTCGTTTTTTGCAGAATTGACGGCATACTCTGCCCAAGAGAGGAGTTGAGCCCAATCATCCTGGAAATCGGATATAAAACATCTGAGGTACTTAAAACATCTGAGGTACTTCTCCAGGGATTGATTGATTCTCTCCGTTTGTCCATTGGACTGAGGATGATAGGCGGAAGAGAAGGAAGAAGAGATGCCCAATCTCTTCGTGAAAGCTCTCCAAAATTTGGATACGAACTGAGAACCTCTGTCAGAAACAATGGACGAAGGAATCCCATGAATCCGGAAAATCTGCTCCGTAAAGATATCAGCAAGGGCGGGGGAGGTGGATAATCCTTTAAGTGGAATGAAATGGGACATCTTCGAGAACCTGTCCACGACCACGAAGATAGTGTACATTCCTCTGGACCTGGGCAACTCCACGATGAAATCCATAGAAATGTGGGACCAGGGGCGGTCGGGAACTGGAAGGGGTAACAGAAAACCCTGAGGCTTTTGACGGAGAGTCTTGCTTTGAGCGCACGTGGGGCATGCGCGGGTAAATTCCAGATATAATATCTTGAGACATCCTTGGCCACCAGAAATTCCGACGAATGAGATCAGTAGTCTTCTTAAAACCTGGATGACCTGCAGATTTAGAGGAGTGACCCCAAGACAGGACTTCTGGAACAAATTTGGATGGTACAAAGAGTTTGTTGTCGGGAACGACCAAGTCCTTGGGAATGCGTCTCTGGGAGTGCAAAATCTTGTCAAGATTCTTGAAAGTAGACGTGGCGAGAATCCTCTCATGTGGGAGGATAGTTTCCAACAATTCCTCTGGCCTCTCCTCAGAAGAATGTATTCGGGAGAGAGCGTCTGCCTTTACGTTCTTGGTCCCGGGGATATAGGACAGGTGAAAATCGAATCGAGAAAAAAAAAGAGCCCAACGAGCCTGTCGTGGACCAAGGCGTCAAGCATTCTCTATGTAAAGAAGGTTCTTGTGGTCCGTGAGAATAGTAAACGGCTCTTTCGACCCCTCCAGCAGGTGTCTCCACTCTTGAAGAGCCATCTTCACGGCCAGAAGTTCCCTGTTACCCACGTCATAGTTCCTCTCGGCAGACGAGAATTTCTTGGAAAAATATGCACAGGGGTGTAACTTATCTTGGGACGTGGGTCTCTGAGACAGAACGGCACCAGCGCCGCAATCAGAAGCGTCGACCTCCAGTACAAAGGGAAGTTCAATGTTGGGATGACGGAGAATAGGTGCGGATATAAAGGCTTCCTTGAGTGTCTCGAAGGCGGAGATGGCCTCGGATGACCAAGCAGAAGGATCAGCTCCTTTTTTGGTGAGCGCAGTAAGGGGTGCCACAATGGTGGAAAAACTCCGTATAAACTTACGATAATAATTAGCGAAGCCTAAAAAACGTTGTATGGCCTTGAGAGAATTGGGTCTTGGCCATTCAGTGACCGCTTGAAGTTTACCGGAGTCCATCATAAACCCCTCATCTGAAATGATATACCCTAGGAACGGAGTAGAGGTCGTATGAAAGGTGCACTTCTCCAGTTTAGTGTATAAATGGTGTTCACGGAGACGGGAAAGGACGTAGGAGGTGTGGCGTATATGGTCCTGGAGATCTTTGGAAAAAATCAGGATATCATCCAAGTATACAATAACAAAAATATTGAGTACCTTACGAAAGACGTCGTTGATGAAATCCTGGAAGACAGCGGGAGCATTACATAAGCCGAAAGGCATTACCAGATATTCGTAGTGTCCACTACGCGTGTTGAAGGCCGTCTTCCATTCATCCCCTTTCCTGATGCGCACCAGGTTATAGGCACCACGTAGATCCAACTTGGAAAAAATCTTGGCCCCCTGTAATTTATCGAACAGTTCGGTAATAAGGGGAAGGGGGTAACGATTTTTAATAGTGATGTGGTTTAAACCCCTGTAGTCGATGCAAGGCCTCAACGACCCATCCTTTTTCTTGACGAAGAAAAACCCAGCCCCTGCTGGGGAATTGGAGTGACGAATAAAGCCTTTCTTGAGATTCTCCTGGATATATTCATCCATAGCGTGAGATTCTGGTAACGACAAGGGGTAGGTCTTGGACTTGGGTAGGGAGTAGCCAGGAACTAGATCGATTGGACAATCGTAAGTCCTGTGTGGCGGCAAGAGGTCTGACTGTACCTTATTGAAAACGTCCCTGAATTGATGGTAAACGGAAGGTAGAATAACTTCGGGAACAGAGGTATTGGCCAGCAGTTGATGAGTCTCGCCTGATCTCGGCCTCCAGGAAATGGGAGCGGAGGAAGTCCAGTCAATGAGAGGATTGTTAAGCTGTAGCCAAGGAAGACCAAGGGTGATGGGTATCCCAGGAGCGTGAATGGCATCGAGAACTAAGGTCTCCTTGTGTAGATGTGAAGACAGAAGCAAGGGAGCCGTCTCTAAGGAGATGTGGGCCGGGGTAAGAGGACGTCCATCGATACCGACGATTGCGATGGGAACCTTCTTTCTCACTAGTGGTATGCGATTAACCCTGGCGAATTCTAGATCCACGAAGTTTCCTCCAGCTCCTGAGTCAATGAAAGCGGCGGTAGAAGTCTTGAACTTATCGCCTGAAAGGAAGACTGGAAATGTAAGTTTCTTAGGGAGTTCACCTTTAAGAAGGGGACGTGGAGACATTACACCAAGAGAGAGCCCCTCTGTACTCACTGGGTGTTCCCGTTTCCCGGACACAATGGACACTCCCGAACCCGAAGTTTCATGGATCCGCAGTAGAAACACAATCCCCCGGCGTGGCGGAACTGCCGTATCGGTGTGCGGATGCGTTGTACCCCCAATTGCATTGGCTCTGGCAACTCCAGTGCAGGACGAAGAGGTGTGGTAGCACTTGAGGGAGCAGGAGTGTTGCTGGGAGTACTGGAGAACGGAACTGGAAAGTTAGGGAAGCGAGTGCGCTGACGCTCTGAGCGGCGTACCTGGATGCGTTGATCCACTCGGATGGCCAAATCAATCAGGACCTCCAGTTGATCCGGCCTGGATTGGCGAGAGAGTTCATCCTTGATGGGATCTGCCAGGCCTTGCCAGAATACGGAGACGAGAGCCTCTTGTCCCCAGTTAGTCTCGGCTGCTAGAGTCCGGAATTCCACAGCATACTGCGACACCGTTCGCCGTCCCTGAGTGATCTGGAGGAGAGAAACAGATGCCATCTCCCGATGAGCGGGGAAATCGAATACCCGTTGAAACTCGGCTTTAAATGCTGGGTAATCTTGGATAAGGTCAGAACGTCGCTCCCAAACCGGGGAAGCCCAAGCCAGGGCGCTGCCAGTGAGGAAGATATAAATGTAGGCTACTTTCTTGTGATCAGTATTGTAGAGATGGGGGGCCATTTCAAACTGCACCTCACACTGGTTTAGGAAACCCCTACAATCTTGCGCTTCACCTGCATAAGGCTTGGGAGGAGGAATCCTTATATCTGAGCTGCTAACTGCGCTTGCGGAGTGGGGGCTTACATCTGGCGGGGTCGTGGTCGGTACCCTGTCTGAGAGTACTGCGACCTGGCGTGTAAGTGCCACAATTTGATCCGCCATGGCCTGGTTTTGCTGAAGCAGATTAGAGAGAAACTGCTGTAGTTCGGTCTGGTCTGCGTCTTGTGGGCTCGACATAATGTTACGCCGGTGCTGCCCGCAGACCAAACCCGTCCCCTGTGCTGAGGTGGGACGTAGGGATACACGCACCCGCAGCAAAGGGAGCGTGTCCGGAGTGTGGTGTTATTGTTGCCAGGCCAGGTATAGTAGTGAAGACAATACTTGCCGGTACCGGTAGTAGAGAAGGAGTAGTTATTGCCGTTGCCAAGATCAGGGATGCCAGAAGTCACGAAGTCCAAGTAGTGCCAAAGTCGAGAGCCAGAGGGGGTAGTCGTCCAATCCGCGTCAATACCTGAGGAGTCACTGAGAGAATAGTCAAATGCTTCCATACAGAACTATGTCGAGCGACGAGTGATGGGAAGCACAGGCATAATAAAGCTGGGCCGGCCAATGGGAAAAGGGGGTAGGCCTGGAGGAATGCAAGGAGTCCTCCCTGATAGGAGAGAGGTGTTACAGCCCAGCTGAGTGTAGTCATTGATTTGCCTTGAACTGTGTGATGCTTGGGGGCGACGCCTCACTGCAGCAGCAGTGGTTAAAAGTGCTCTGTTAGGCGTGTGCTCTGTAAACTGAGAATGCATGCACATAACGTCTGGGGCTGGCGTGCGTGTAGGAGGGCGTGGGCGCGCCCGGCGCTGAGCAAAGGAATCGCTGAGGGGAGTGAACCCGCGACGGCGGCAGGGGCGAGGAGCCGTGGAGACCAGTAAGGCAGGATTATTTTGTGTGTCCAGGGACTCCTTGCGGAGAGGGAGTGCTTTGTGTGGGAAGCGAGGAGAACGCCGATTCCTGACATAAGAGTAGTATAGTGTATTACCAAAAATAGAAAAAAATTAAACACTTACATATAATAAAACTTTAATACATCTCGATCTAGGCGATATCCTCTTCAGTTAGGCATCACTCGAGAGGGTATACAGGGGCGACATTCAAATCCTTCCAGATAGCAGTCCCGCGCGCTGGGGCTGACTCTGTAGCACTAGCCGCAATCTAACCTCCACGAGTGTAAGCGTGGTTGGGAGTGTAGTGCGCATGCGTAGGAATGAAGCCCTCCGTAGCCGTCTGTGGATGCCTGTCCGTTATGGTATTCGCGACCGGAAAAGATACACTTGTGTGTATGCCAGCTACTAAGGTAAGTAGAAGCTAGTAACACAATTCGCGACGCGTTTCGTATACCAAGTATACTTCATCAGGCCTGAATAGATCAAGATGTATTAAAGTTTTACTATATGTAAGTGTTTACTTAGATCGAGATGTATTAAAGTTTTATTATATGTAAGTGTTTACTTTTTTCTATTTTTGGTAATACACTATACTACTCTTACCTTGGTGCGCTCCTGTGTTCCTTTTTTCCTTGGTTGCCTGGCTCTGCCGTCGGAGTTCTCCGCCGGGATCCATCTTCGAGGTGGGGGAAGACACCTCGAACTACAGCAGCTGCAAGAGGACAGAGAGGAATCAACTTTCCACATCCATAAAAAGCAAGAGCGCGGACTGAACACTCTATAACATACGTTACAGCAAGGAAGAGGCCAGGGGCGGGCTCTTGTTAATTCTCTCTTTAAGATAACATTGCAGGCTAACACGCTTCTGTATTTTCATATACTATGGCCAGGTCCCAGCTGCAGTCGGCTGCGTGCGCGCCTCCCACCTGCCCCTTACCTCCTCCCTAGCAGTCCCCTGTGCCTCCTCGCTTCCTGGCTCATTGCTTACTGTGACGTGTCAGCCAGCAGGGGCTACAACAGGATTGTGTTCCCGTGCGGCGACGCGTCACATGGTGCGCCAGGGAGCCAATCAGAGACGTGTGTCTCTTTACAACAGTAAGATAAATGTTACCTAAACACCATTTGTAATCATTTTTTTCTTAAAGTGGGGTTAACCTTGTACTCAATTAAATGAACCCAAGTGTTTGTAATGTTGGGATTCCAATACTGCAGAAAGATATATTTGATTGTAATGTCGTCCAAGAGTTACAGTACTTGCAAGGATGTGTGACTGTTTGCAGCATGACAGTAGCAAATGGGTACTCTCAGCCAGCCAGTTTATATGTCTGAATCCCTTTCCCCTGTTGTGTAGCAGATGTATTTCCACAATTTGTGTGTCAGAGCTGTGTGTCATGCACTTTTTGTTTTCGTTCTTTATTTAGCTTTTGTTTATCTTTTCATGGCCGCGCCCACCTGACTCATTTCGACCACGCCCCCCGCGCCTAAAAAAAGCTCCCCACAGACCGCGGTGAAGTGCCGTGCATGCACCGCCAGGACGCAAGGTGAACGTGCAGACGTCTGCAGTGGGGCCTTAGCCTTATAGCTCACTGAGAGTGCAGAGCTTTTTGCTACCAAAGTGGCTCCATTTTTTTTAACTTTTGTTAAATAATATTTTTTTTATTTTAGTGCATATTACGACCATGGGTAATTTTCTTATGGGTTTTACTTGAAACAACAGAGGAAAATAGAACCACGCCGGGACACAGCTTGAAAACGGGCTAGACTGCTTAGAAGATACAAACAATTTTATTAGCACATAACGAACCTTGCATAGGTTCTTTATCAAAGAGATATGTTTTTCTGCTGCATTTGTGAGTTGGCTGGAGCACGCTGATAGAACTCCTATTTTAAGGATTTCGTGAGGATTCAGTGAGTACCTGAATACGGGGGCTGGCTGCCACAGTACAACTGATTCTCATTTTCATACCTACTCACCAACTGCATTATATGTACAGTATATGCATTCCATGCTTCCAGTTATCTGTGACCACATGGTTAATCCCTCATGTGACTTATCCACTGGTTAGTGTGCCGTCATTTAACCCCTGCAGCCGCAGTGTGTATCGGAGTGATGCTTTACTGATTGATTTAATGAAATCTGTGTCTTTCATTTCTAACAATAGGGGGACCCTTGGAAACCATACAAGAGCATTTATACTGATATATTTCATAAATACCACAACGGTTTTTGAATGCACCGATATGGGATCTGCTCCTTACTACTGACTATACTTGAAACAATGTGGAAAGAGAAAAATGGGGTTTGGATTGAAAAAGGTTTATAAATTTGTTTAATTTTTTTTGTTTTTTTACGTGTGGTGTTAAGAATTGTGGTATTATTCATAACGGTGGTATTCAGAACCATTTATGTGGACAGCAGACATAACCAAAGTACAGGCACGCAAGAGCCAAGTTAAAGGACTTTCTGCTGGACATTACACTACCCCAGGGGTGGTCAACTCTAGTCCTCAAGACCCCCGCATCCCCAACATGTCAGGTTTCCAGGATATCCCCGCTTCAGCTCAGGTGACTCAATCATTGGCTTTGCCAAAATGTAACAATAAGGCCTCAGACATTCTTGTGACCTAGTAACTGTGCCTCCCTCCCCAGGCAACACCTGAAGAGAGGAGATCAAAGGCAGGTGGGATGGGAATGGCCGGGAATGGCTTAGATAAGTTATAACAACCATGTTAACACATCAGTGAGTAGCTAGCACAAGCCTAAGAAGCAGGCAGTGTTGTTACTCAGTGCTGCCTGACCTGATATGTTGGCTATAACACATCATTGCAATAAACCATCATCTTTTATAAATTGGAGGAGTCCTCAACTGATCTTTTTCCAACAACATGTTAATGAGTGCTGTGAGGCATATTACACGTGATCACATAGCTAGGATAATCCATATCTTTCTACCTTTTGAGAAGCCAAAAAATCCTGTTACAAATGCCAGTAAAAAATTCATTTGAAAATATGAAAATTAAAATAGTTTCATTAAATGTTAAAGGACTCAACGCCATTAAAAAAAAATGAAATGTTAAAAAAATAAAAAAATGAAAGGGGATGTTATATTTGTACAGGAGACACTTTAAAAAAAAAAAAAAGCACAATTTACCTAGATTAACAGATAATCACTTTACGGCAGCACGTCCGAGTTCCTTGAGAAATAACAACATGGCTTTGGGATTCTCTTATGTAAGCACTTTCTGTTCCAAGTGACCACTATGAAGGTGGATGGAGAAGGGAGGTATCTGTTTGTTAAAGGATTGCGTGATAATAGACCGATTACATCAGCCAATATACTGTATATCACCCCAACACAAGAAGTATTGTTAGAAGAAACACTAATACAGTTAAATGCTTTCAAGGAAGGGCTATTAAAACTAGGAGGGGCTTTTAATATAGCACTTAATCCCAAATTAGACCGTACATCTGGTAAATCAATGTTGAGTCATGGAAAATTAAAAACAAAAGGTTACTTAGGTTGTATACAGTGGTAGGTAGACACATGCAGGGTTATGAACACATTTTGTAAAGATTACACATTCTTATTCCAATCCCCATAAAACAAACACCAGGCTGGATTATTTCTTTGTTAACAGGGTTGTCAGATTTCAAAGTAAATCTGTCTAAATTTGAGGCTTTAAATGTGTCACTTCCTTATTTGACGATGAAACAGGTAAAATCAAACTTTCCCTTTTAGATGAGCTCAATATCAGTGAAATATTTAGATGTGAATATCACAGCTAAAATAGAGAACCTGTATGCAGCTAACTATGTACTGTACCACTCCTACAAAACATACAATGGTACATACAATATATACATTTAGAGCAATGGAATAAGATCACCATCTCTTGGATAGGCAGGATAAATAGTATAAGAACAAATGCTCTCCCTAGAATATTGTACGTCATGCAAACAATTCAAATAAAGATACCAGAGGCATCTATAGAATCACTTCAGACAGCTACGTATTAACAAATGTATCTGGCAAAACAAAAAACCAAGAACACAAATAGCCACATTGGTTAGACAGAGACAGGCAGGCGGATTGGGCCTACCACATTTGGGTAATTACCATCTAGCATCACGCTAGATATTTGACTGGCATATCAATCAAAAGAACAAATTATGGGTGCAAATGGGAAAGGTGAATTGTAAAGAAATAGATATGATTTGCTGGCTTCAAAACGCTCATAGACCAACGCACTTATACGAACATCTACTAATTGGAAGTGTACTGTCCACATGGGACAGAAGAGCAGAGGTAACTAATATTACAACCTTCCCATCCCCATTGTTCCCAATTTGTCAGAATCTGCATTTTGCACCAGGACCCAAGGCCTTCCTGAAATGGAAGCAGGAAGCACCAGGACTGATAACCAGGGCCTTCCTGAAATGGAAGCAGGCAGCACCAGGACTGAGTCCCAGGCCTTCCTGAAATGGAAGCTGGAAGCACCAGGACTGAGTCCCAGGCTTTCCTGAATGGAAGCAGGAAGCACCAGGACTGAGTCCCAGGCCTTCCTGAAATGGAAGCAGGCCGCACCAGGACTGAGTCCCAGGGCCTTCCTGAAATGGAAGCAGGAAGCACCAGGACTGAGTCCCAGGCCTTCCTGAAATGGAAGCAGGAAGCACGAGGACTGAGTCCCAGGCCTTCCTGAAATGGAAGCAGGCAGCACCAGGACTGATTCCCAGGGCCTTCCTGAAATGGAAGCAGGAAGCACCAGGACTGATTCCCAGGCCTTCCTGAAATGGAAGCAGGCAGCACCAGGACTGATTCCCAGGGCCTTCCTGAAATGAAAGCAGACAGCACCAGGACTGAGTCCCAGGCCTTCCTGAAATGGAAGCAGGACGCACCAGGACTGAGTCCCAGGCCTTCCTGAAATGGAAGCAGGAAGCACGAGGACTGAGTCCCAGGCCTTCCTGAAATGGAAGCAGACAGCACAAGGACTGAGTCCCAGGCTTTCCTGAAATGGAAGCAGGAAGCCCCAGGACTGAGTCTCAAGCCTTCCTGAAATGGGAGCAGGAAGCACCAGGACTGAGTCCCAAGGCCTTCCTGAAATGGAAGCAGGCCACACCAGGACTGATAACCAGGGCCTTCCTGAAATGGAAGCAGGCAGCACCAGGACTGAGTCCCAGGCCTTCCTGAAATTGAAGCAGGCCGCACCAGGACTGAGTCCCAGGGCCTTCCTGAAATGGACGCAGGAAGCACCAGGACTAATTCCCAGGGCCTTCCTAAAATGGAAGCAGGGAGCACCAGGACTAATTCCCAGGGCCTTCCTGAAATGGAAGCAGGAAGCACCAGGACTAATTCCCAGTGCCTTCCTAAAATGGAAGCAGGCAGCACCAGGACTAATTCCCAGGGCCTACCTGAAATGGAAGCAGACAGCACAAGGACTGAGTCCCAGGCTTTCCTGAAATGGAAGCAGGAAGCCCCAGGACTGAGTCTCAAAACTTCCTGAAATGGAAGCAGGAAGCACCAGGACTGAGTCCCAAGGCCTTCCTGAAATGGAAGCAGGAAGCACCAGGACTGATAACCAGGGCCTTCCTGAAATGGAAGCAGGCAGCACCAGGACTGAGTCCCAAGGCCTATCTGAAATGGAAGCAGGCCGCACCAGGACTGATAACCAGGGCCTTCCTGAAATGGAAGCAGGAAGCACCAGGACTGAGTCCCAGGCCTTCCTGAAATGGAAGCAGGCCGCACCAGGACTGAGTCCCAGGGCCTTCCTGAAATGGAAGCAGACAGCACCAGGACTGAGTCCCAGGCCTTCCTGAAATGGAAGCAGGCAGCACCAGGACTGAGTCCCAGGCCTTCCTGAAATGGAAGCAGGCAGCACCAGGACTGAGTCTCAAGCCTTCCTGAAATGGAAGCAGGCAGCACCAGGACTGAGTCCCAGGCCTTCCTGAAATGGAAGCAGGCAGCACCAGCACTGAGTCCCAGGCCTTCCTGAAATGGAAGCAGGAAGCACCAGGACTGAGTCCCAGGGCCTTCCTGAAATGGAAGCAGACAGCACCAGGACTGAGTCCCAGGCCTTCCTGAAATGGAAGCTGGAAGCACCAGGACTGAGTCCCAGGCCTTCCTGAAATGGAAGCAGGCAGCACCAGGACTGAGTCCCAGGCTTTCCTGAAATGGAAGCAGGCAGCACCAGGACTGATTCCCAGGGCCTTCCTGAAATGGAAGCAGGCAGCACCAGGACTGAGTCCCAGGGCCTTCCTGAAATGGACGCAGGAAGCACCAGGACTAATTCCCAGGGCCTTCCTAAAATGGAAGCAGGGAGCACCAGGACTAATTCCCAGGGCCTTCCTGAAATGGAAGCAGGAAGCACCAGGACTAATTCCCAGTGCCTTCCTAAAATGGAAGCAGGCAGCACCAGGACTAATTCCCAGGGCCTACCTGAAATGGAAGCAGACAGCACAAGGACTGAGTCCCAGGCTTTCCTGAAATGGAAGCAGGAAGCCCCAGGACTGAGTCTCAAAACTTCCTGAAATGGAAGCAGGAAGCACCAGGACTGAGTCCCAAGGCCTTCCTGAAATGGAAGCAGGAAGCACCAGGACTGATAACCAGGGCCTTCCTGAAATGGAAGCAGGCAGCACCAGGACTGAGTCCCAAGGCCTATCTGAAATGGAAGCAGGCCGCACCAGGACTGATAACCAGGGCCTTCCTGAAATGGAAGCAGGAAGCACCAGGACTGAGTCCCAGGCCTTCCTGAAATGGAAGCAGGCCGCACCAGGACTGAGTCCCAGGGCCTTCCTGAAATGGAAGCAGACAGCACCAGGACTGAGTCCCAGGCCTTCCTGAAATGGAAGCAGGCAGCACCAGGACTGAGTCCCAGGCCTTCCTGAAATGGAAGCAGGCAGCACCAGGACTGAGTCTCAAGCCTTCCTGAAATGGAAGCAGGCAGCACCAGGACTGAGTCCCAGGCCTTCCTGAAATGGAAGCAGGCAGCACCAGCACTGAGTCCCAGGCCTTCCTGAAATGGAAGCAGGAAGCACCAGGACTGAGTCCCAGGGCCTTCCTGAAATGGAAGCAGACAGCACCAGGACTGAGTCCCAGGCCTTCCTGAAATGGAAGCTGGAAGCACCAGGACTGAGTCCCAGGCCTTCCTGAAATGGAAGCAGGCAGCACCAGGACTGAGTCCCAGGCTTTCCTGAAATGGAAGCAGGCAGCACCAGGACTGATTCCCAGGGCCTTCCTGAAATGGAAGCAGGCAGCACCAGGACTGAGTCCCAAAGCCTTCCTGCAATGGAAGCAGGAAGCACCAGGACTGATAACCAGGGCCTTCCTGAAATGGAAGCAGGCAGCACCAGGACTGAGTCCCAAGGCCTTCCTGAAATGGAAGCAGGCCGCACCAGGACTGATAACTAGGGCCTTCCTGAAATGGAAGCAGGAAGCACCAGGACTGAGTCCCAGGGCCTTCCTGAAATGGAAGCAGACAGCACCAGGACTGAGTCCCAGGCCTTCCTGAAATGGAAGCAGGCAGCACCAGGACTGAGTCTCAAGCCTTCCTGAAATGGAAGCAGGCAGCACCAGGACTGAGTCCCAGGCCTTCCTGAAATGGAAGCAGGCAGCACCAGGACTGAGTCCCAGGCCTTCCTGAAATGGAAGCAGGCAGCACCAGGACTGAGTCCCAGGCCTTCCTGAAATGGAAGCAGGCAGCACCAGGACTGAGTCTCAAGCCTTCCTGAAATGGAAGCAGGCAGCACCAGGACTGAGTCCCAGCCCTTCCTGAAATGGAAGCAGGCAGCACCAGGACTGAGTCCCAGGCCTTCCTGAAATGGAAGCAGGCAGCACCAGCACTGAGTCCCAGGCCTTCCTGAAATGGAAGCAGGAAGCACCAGGACTGAGTCCCAAGGCCTTCCTGAAATGGAAGCAGACAGCACCAGGACTGAGTCCCAGGCCTTCCTGAAATGGAAGCTGGAAGCACCAGGACTGAGTCCCAGGCCTTCCTAAAATGGAAGCAGGCAGCACCAGGACTGAGTCCCAGGCTTTCCTGAAATGGAAGCAGGCAGCACCAGGACTGATTCCCAGGGCCTTCCTGAAATGGAAGCAGGCAGCACCAGGACTGAGTCCCAAAGCCTTCCTGAAATGGAAGCAGGAAGCACCAGGACTGATAACCAGGGCCTTCCTGAAATGGAAGCAGGCAGCACCAGGACTGAGTCCCAAGGCCTTCCTGAAATGGAAGCAGGCCGCACCAGGACTGATAACTAGGGCCTTCCTGAAATGGAAGCAGGAAGCACCAGGACTGAGTCCCAGGGCCTTCCTGAAATGGAAGCAGACAGCACCAGGACTGAGTCCCAGGCCTTCCTGAAATGGAAGCAGGCAGCACCAGGACTGAGTCCCAGGCCTTCCTGAAATGGAAGCAGGCAGCACCAGGACTGAGTCTCAAGCCTTCCTGAAATGGAAGCAGGCAGCACCAGGACTGAGTCCCAGGCCTTCCTGAAATGGAAGCAGGCAGCACCAGGACTGAGTCCCAGGCCTTCCTGAAATGGAAGCAGGAAGCACCAGGACTGAGTCCCAGGGCCTTCCTGAAATGGAAGCAGACAGCACCAGGACTGAGTCCCAGGCCTTCCTGAAATGGAAGCTGGAAGCACCACGACTGAGTCCCAGGCTTTCCTGAAATGGAAGCAGGAAGCACCAGGACTGAGTCCCAGGCCTTCCTGAAATGGAAGCAGGCCGCACCAGGACTGAGTCCCAGGGCCTTCCTGAAATGGAAGCAGGAAGCACCAGGACTGAGTCCCAGGCTTTCCTGAAATGGAAGCAGGCAGCACCAGGACTGATTCCCAGGGCCTTCCTGAAATGGAAGCAGGAAGCACCAGGACTGAGTCCCAGGCCTTCCTGAAATGGAAGCAGGCAGCACCAGGACTGAGTCCCAGGCCTTCCTGAAATGGAAGCAGGCAGCACCAGGACTGATTCCCAGGGCCTTCCTGAAATGGAAGCAGGAAGCACCAGGACTGATTCCCAGGGCCTTCCTGAAATGGAAGCAGGAAGCACCAGGACTGAGTCCCAGGGCCTTCCTGAAATGGAAGCAGACAGCACCAGGACTGAGTCCCAGGCCTTCCTGAAATGGAAGCAGGCAGCACCAGGACTGGTTCCCAGGGCCTTCCTGAAATGGAAGCAGGAAGCACCAGGACTGAGTCCCAGGCCTTCCTGAAATGGAAGCAGGCAGCACCAGGACTGAGTCCCAGGCCTTCCTGAAATGGAAGCAGGCAGCACCAGGACTGAGTCCCAGGCCTTCCTGAAATGGAAGCAGGCAGCACTAGGACTGAGTCCCAGGCCTTCCTGAAATGGAAGCAGGAAGCACCAGGACTGAGTCCCAGGCCTTCCTGAAATGGAAGCAGACAGAACTAGGACTGAGTCCCAGGCCTTCCTGAAATGGAAGCAGGTCTCATTGCGAGATTCTGTAATCTATTATTCATTGGTGATTGGAAACCTTATGTGCACTGAGTCTGAAATGTGGAAATATACACACATTAAACACTTACTACCACAAAAGATTAAACCACAAATATTAAGACAACTGACACAGTTTGAATCTATATTTTATTACTTAAGTGGAACAGGTTTACAATCGCTCATGTACTTTTATATATGAATTTATTAATGATTTACTGTAAAATCCAGTGAAAAGCCAAAGGACTTCATTTCCTGGGAAAGGGAATTAGGGGGAAGAGATTCATCTTCCGTTGCAATCAAAATATAAAAATCATGTAACTGTAGCACTGTTTCCCCCCCGCCTCCCCTCCCCAGAGGGAGATAAACAGCTTCTGCTACCTAGGGTGTGGTGCGAGTACCTGTTGGGGTCAGGAGAGCTGAGCTGATCTGCGGTGGTAGGAGATCAGGACAGGCTTTTGGTGTCATCTGGGTTCTTCATCTGTGGTTCAGCACCTCCAGCTTCGGTGGGCTCCATGTAGAATGGAGGCAGTCCCTCTGAAGCACATCTCTCATACACCCTGCTACTGACTCAGATCCAGGCAGGTGTAAATCTAGAATGGGCTTTATTGGGGCATTCACTGCATAGATGGCATTACAGTGGTGCAGGTCTTAGATGACTCCAGACATCTAGATGGTGCGTAACCCCAGATAGTACAGGTTACTTCTATTAGTATCATATGTTCCCCCAGCCCCCAAGGACTGGGGGTGGGCACACTCCTCCCAGATGGGAGAGACTCATAGCCCTACTGCTCTCTTCCTCCTGCAGAGCAGGACTGATTAAATTGGGCACTCCTCTCATGAGGAAACAGAAGGGACAGGCTCATGGTCTGCACCTATACCAGATAGGCTGCACACAGGCCATGAGTCACCACCACACTTCTCTCACTCATAAGAGGAGCATGAGAGGGGGGTCAAAAACCCACAAATTATCCTGTCACTGCCCAGACTACTTAGGACTGCAGTGACAGGTAGGAGAGACAGGTAAAAGGGACTTACCATGTTACATAACATTTTATTTAAATGGTATTATACGCCAGTCCAACTACATAGTATAATGCTAAATATATTGTGTGCTCGAGAGTGTGCGGTCACAGAGGCTCTATGAAACATATAGGGTTGTAAGCTCTCTCTCTCTGTATCTGTTTTGCATGTGTAACAGGGAGCGACTCCGGGGCTGGAGTTCAGTAGGTGGGATGGGCTAGCAGGCAGGTAACGATGGTCAGGAAACAGGCAGTGGTCAGAGGCAGCCGGCAAGAGGGTAGGGATGGTCAGGAAAAAAGGCAGAAGTCAGAGTTTGGAGAGGCAAGCGAAGTGAGGTCCAAAAGAGTCTGGGCAAAGGCAACAGGCACGAATAGGCAGCGAGCTTGTCTATAGGGAAACCACAATAAACAGGCAAGGAGGAACAGGAAAGGGAGGCTTATATAGGGCTGGCTGCTGATGAGCGACAGGTGCAGTGAGGAAGTGATCAGCAGCCTTCAGACAGTTCTTTGCAGTGAAAGGCAGTTTTGGTGGCAGACCGGACGTACTCTGTTCAAGACCCACCAGGGACACCCCCATTGTGTGGAATGCTTTACAAATAAAACAATAATAATAATATTCCATCCTCGCAGAGTAGTTAGTTCCCCTTTTAAATTATCTATTGGCTTTTGTATTTTATCTGTGTTATGTTCAAATATTGGCATGAGCTCTTCAGCTTCAGCCTTTGCCAGTGTTTTGTGTGTCTTACATACTGTACCTGCCTCATGGCTTTCTTCCGCCATCTTGGAGCCTTCCTTTCTTTTGTTTGCCTTCTCCTGCTTCGGCACCATTGATTGCTGGCAGGGGAAGTATTTTTCCATAGACCTTATTTCTATCTGGTGTAAGGGGTCTGTAGTTGGATGCAGAAAACTTTGGACACTTTCAGAGAGCAGTAGATGTTTGTAAGTGGCTGTGGATGACTGTAGGGATTTGTGGATGTCTTCTTGGGTTAGTGGATACATGCAGAGTTCTGTGGGTGGCTGCAGTTGTGTCTATGTTGCTGAATTCTAGCTTGTTGGTTGCTTCAGGAAAAGTTGCGGATGACTCCAGAGTGATGTGGAGGTCTGCGGGTGTCAGCTGAGGGCCTCAGTGAGTTGCAGCGGATTGCGGGAGGACTCTGAGGCTCACAGATGTCTGCAGAGATCTGGTGCTGTGTGCTGAGTCCGTGGAGCAGTTGCTGAGGACCAACGAGAGCTGCAGTTCACTACGATCTGTCTTGAGATCCCTCAATCAGCTGTTTGCAGTCGTGGAGTCCAGTGGGTGGCCTACACCGAGCGCTTGGACGAGGTGATCAGCGCGGAGGGAGCTCTACTAGCGGTACGGGACGTTACTGCTTCTCTTTCGGATCCTGCATCTGCCCCTGCTGCGTTGGTGAGTACTGTACCTCTACGGAGAACATTTTCTTGCAGCAGTGCAGGGCGCGGAGGCAGGGGCACGACAAGCAAAGTAGCCCCTCTGCCATCTGGGGCATGGGAGGCTTTGCTAAGCATCCGGCTGCATTTGTTCCCGCTCCTGCAACTGTTCGCGCAGTTGCTGTGCGGACAGTTGCAGGCCATAATACAGACAACCTCTCCGGTTGCCGCCCAAGTTGGGGTACGGAACTCTAAATACCCTGCAGATCAAGACTTTGAAGTGCTGGACTCGGCCCGTTCTGCCTCAACGTCCCATTCTGACCAATCCCACAGCCCTGACCTCAGTCCCAGAGGAGCTGACTGTGACAACCGATACAGGCCCGGTCTCCTTGGCTTGTGTCCCCGTTACTGACAGTGTCCACTTCCCCACTTGTGATGGCTAAAGTGTCTAAAGGGGCAGATCCCCTACCGTGGTGGGATCCATTGTATAGAGGTTATGTGCCACATCTAAAACGGTACCGGATAGTAAGGGAACGTTGTGCGCAAGCCAGACCCTGCTCACTATTACTGACTGGTCTTAAGTACTGTTATGCCATGTTATAATGTTGATTGCCATTGTATTTTTATTGTATAAAAAGGTGGTGGGATGTTATGTCCTCATGCGACGTATGAGGGATTTCAAAACCAGAGGGAGGGTGTAGCCAGGTCACCTTGGGCTACTAATTCTCTGGCCCCTCTAGCACTGTAAGTCCCAGTAAAGAGTGGGCAGTGTTGGGAACAAACCCTGCAGGGCCTGGTTGTATTGTTATACGTGTGTTACCTAATACAGTTCAGGAGTAGCCTGGTATTACAAGGGGGGCCTATGACTGATAGGAGACCGGCTTACAAGCCACTCCCCTGGAAAGGAGGGGTTTTCCCTCTAGAGGTTAGAGTAGGTGTTTCTGGGAGTTAGTTCTGTGCTGCCCTCCCTGCTATGAGGACGCAGTAGTAAATCTCTGCTGGACAGGAGTGGGCTGAGGCCTTGCCCTGTTTGTGGGTAAGGTGTGCTGAGGAGGGGTGCTCAGGGCCTCAAGCCTGGGGTACTGCCTTCAGGGAATGAAGCCTGTGATGATGTACTGAACCTAATAAACTCCAGTTATACCCTCTCTGGTGTGATGTCTGGAGTGTGAACACTAAGAAGAGTTATCTCCACCTGCACCAGAATCCTCCTGGGCTGGATGCACTGCGCTGACTGAAGAACCATCACTGAGAGCCTGTCCTGATGCCTCCCTATACCATCGCGGAGATCTCAGGCCTTCTGTTCTACCTAACAGGTATGCACCAGCACCAGAGTACACCGGTAGCTATCTTATCTCACTTAAGGTGGGGGAAAAGGTGCTACAATTATATGTCCTCCGTCCTATTCCTAGAGTTGTACAATTCATAGAGTTGTACATTAACATATACCACAGACTGGAATAACTTGGATCACCTGCTTAAACTTTTTAGCTGTTCCCAAAGCCTACTATGGGGCTTTTTGAATAAACTCAGAAGCCAAGTCAATGAGAGATGTCACCCAATTGCAATGCGATTAGTCACTTCGGAGCTCATTGAATAGGCCCCTATGTGGTATTGTATGTTCCAGTTTGTGTGTGTGTGTCTATGTACGCATGTGTGTGTTTAGGTGTCACCATACAGATGCAGCGGCCGTTATTCGACCACTTCACGCGGTGTATACCTCGGAATACCCATGTCATGGCGCGGGATTTCTTCCAACTGTACCGCCTTAAGATGCGAGTGCAGAAAATGGCATTTTAGTGTTAAACACTGAAATTGACACAGTAGCACAGTAGCACAGTACTATACACATTACAATTCATTCATTTCTGCCACGGATACGAAACAGAATCCATGAAATTAAAACAAAGCAACTGCGATAAACACGGGTTCCTGGGGCGATTGGCGGCGTTAATGCCGCGTGGAGTACTGCAGCGCACACGAAAACGGATCCGTGATTTGTTCAAATAACGGCCTCTGCATCTGTATGCGTTTTTACATAGCTGTCAATGTCCATTGACCAAAATCAGTAATACAAAGGAGATTATAGGTGGCACACCACTGCTTTAAAGAAAAAGTTTCTCAAGGAGTTTACATTTGGTGCTCACCTTCCGTTGATCCTGGCGTCCCACAGCTGGATCCAAAGTAATAGCAAGATAGGAGAAAGGGAAAGGCACACAAATTGTAGTGGAATCAAATGATTTCAAGTGTATTGATGCATCAGAGCTAACAATGGTAACGTTTCAGGACAAGCAGTCCCTTCCTCAGACCAAACAGACCAAAATCAGTGACATCTGGATTCTGAACCAAAGAATTTGTATTTTTATGGTAAAGTACTGATTTTTATCAGTGAGTCTACTAGACTGCTTACACCAAATACCAGTAAGAGTTGACATGCCTGGTGCTTATTTCTGTATTACTGTGTCTAACGGTGAGTTTATTGGTGTCACTATTTATGAGTGTGTGTAAGTGTAGAGTGCCTGAACGTGTGCATACGTGTGTCCTGTGGGTGTCTTTATTTGCACTGGTATCACTTTGTGTACATGGAAATGTGATGATACAGTGCCACTGTGTGTATAGTATCAGTGTTCAACGTGGTCTTACTAACGGCCGTCCCACCAAACTACACCCAGAAGAAACACCAGATACAAATGTAAAACAGTGATACCAAAAGTCAAGAAACAATCATGACTAGTTGTGAAACACACTTACCTGGTATTTGGGTCTCACACTGTATGCTACAAAGCTCTTAAAGTGAACTTCATTCCAGTCTTTTCTGCAGCAGGTTTCGTTGCAGGCAGTTCATTCCCGAAAGGCTGGTCAGCAACAGGTTGATGTCAATGGTGAATTTCAGTCAAAAACTGCCAGATCGGCCACTTTAGCTCGTATAGAATAAGCCCCTATGTATAAAAACTGAAATATATGTGTAAAGTCTTTATTGTTATGCAAATTGCACTAAAATGTACCCGTGCCAGGCTGCGCTTTATGTAGTAATCTTAGTTGCACCATTTTCAGGTATGTCTGCGACAAGCTGAGGGATTTATGGCGTGAGTGGGAGGAGTCAGGACTGAGTTACATTTGCATATTGGCGCAGGTCGCTGTGTTGAGAAAAGTGCGACTTGCGTGGCTTTTCTTTGAGGTTCTCCGTTGATTTTCTCTGTTGCCTTACAGACAGAATTCTAGCACAGAACTCTAGCGCAGAATTCTAGCGCAGAATTCTAGCACAGTACATGTACCGTACTGTAGCAAATTCTATAAGAGTAGAAAGATTCTCAATAAATATGCTGCATTTTCGACAGAAATAAATGCAAATTGTTTTATGCAAATTCGCCAGCCCAGACTACTTGTTTTGATACACAGACCCCCATTGCGTTGCTGGTTCCTTGGGGCAGTTATGGTGATAAGCAGTTCTGTTGTTCTCTGCACAGTGACAAGCTGAGAGAGAAAATGGACAGGCTTCACTTGTGAATTATTCCCACCATGGCTTGTATTGTAAACAAAGAAGCCCCAAAGCACATCCAATATGACAAATTATTAGATTCATTTCTATATGTTTTTGAATTATATTACTAAAGGATGAGGTCATGGGGTCATTTATCTACACAATGGGATGTTGTCCCCCTCATAATGGAGTAAAATATTAATAAAAGAGCCCGTTGTGACTTGGCCTTTTCAGTGCTATAATAGCATCCAAGCTCTATGTAGTGGGGCAAAAGTGGTGCAATAAGTATCAGCAGTACTGTATCAATAAGGGTTTTTCTTTGATACACAAAGCAGATTTTTGGGCCCCCCACTTTTGCGCTCACACAGAGACCCCACAATCTTGCTTTATGCAATCTTGCAGATATCACTGACATAAATATGAACATGCGCTGGAGCTAGGATGCGGCAGCCATTACACCCAGAGCTCCGCAAAGGAACTACAGTTCCCAGCAGCCCCAGGGGCTGTTAGTCAGGCCTCAGCCAATAGAGCTGCTAAGGTCTCGGGAGCGAGAAGGACACATTTGGCAAGGATGGTATCCAGCAACCAGTTCTAACTTTCAGTCGGCGTCCTCATGGTGTACTCTGATGGCAGCTTCCGGATGTCCGTCGTCACGGGCGTCACGTCGCTGCGTCTGACCTTACCACACAACGCGTTTCCCCCTGATGAAGTGTCAATCCGACACGAAACGCGTTGTGTGGTGAGGCCAAACCTTCTTCATGATCTGTGGGCACTGGGGCGGAGGCTGCCTCCAAGTTGCAGAGATACAACATCTGGTAGCAGTTATGATATGAGTGGTAAGCTTATGGACGGACCTGGGGATTCTCTCGGATGGTGTATTAAGTAAGGCTAACCATGGGTCACGGGGGATCACTGCCTCCACTATCTCTCCAATTAACCGGAAGATTGTACAGAATGTACAGAATGTACAGCTCAATGTACAGCTCAATCTCCCTTTGTGCTGCAGAGGCTGCGGCCTCTGCAGCACAAAGGGAGATTGAGCTGTACATTCTGTGAAGTTTAGATGGACAAAGGTACCACATGTATATAACCTTATACCCATTCTCCTTGATGAGCACATTAATGGACATCTTTGAGGCCGCCTCACAGATCTCCTCCCTGTCCTCGACCTCCACAGATTTGCCTACATCCTTTTCCCATTGTTTCATATAGTTGGACTTGTCTTCTAAATTGCTAGCGATTCAATTGCGGTAAAGATTGAAATTAAGCCTGTGCTTGTTGGTGAGGATAGGTATACATTTTAAAAATATGTCCCTGGATGGGAGAAGGCCTGGAGGGGTAGGGAGTGCACCAAGTGCTGGAGCTGGAGGTAGTGCAAGTATTCAGAGGCTGGGGCCCCGTGCTTCTCCCCAAGCACCACGAAGGCAACAACTCCACCCCCCTGGACAAGGTTACCAACTCTTGTCGGCCCCCCTCCACCAGTGAAAACCCTGTGCACCCACGCCCTGGAGGGAACAGAATATTGCCAAACAAGGGTAGCATGAATGACCCAGGGGAGGTAAGAGTATATTTAAAGCCATTTTACCTCCAAAGCTTTAGTGAATATTGGATGATCGGGTTTGAGATGCTGAGAGGGCCTATCGCACCGGGGAAGCCACGACCTTGTGATTTTTAATGTGATATTTTCCTTATTTTGATGATGTTGTAGTCAGGAGATATCAGCTACTAAAATGATAGACTTTTAATAAAAATTAAAATGGCGGATATTTTCCCCATCAAAGTCCTCTTAAAAAAGGTCTATGCTGTTGTGGATTTGGAATGGAGTGAGGTGTACTAATGGAAAGGAATTCACCAAAACCTATTTGTGTGTCTAATTTATAATCATGACCAGCTTCACAATGTATGGCCACTAACCAACCAGCCTCACACTCAGGAGACCCAAAAGGTTGAAACTGATGTCTGTGAATGGGCTTGTTGGCGGTGCACTTCTTTGTAGTTTGTGTAAAACAGCAGCGCTAAACGTAAAAAGGATCCGTGTTGAAGTGGATAAGAACATAAATGTCCTGCAATATTAGTGCTCATTTAGATGTCATTACCCAGAACCCTTTGCTGCAGTTGAATCACTGTATGCTCTGTGAGGTAAGACAGGTTTGGGGAACTGTCAGACACATGCACATTGCGGAATGGAATTTAAAATTTGATACATGCTAAACCATGTGTGCTTTAGGAAATGTCAGCATTGTAAGTTCTTTTATTGCTGATAAGTATTTCATTTTTATGTAAACAATGCTACTACATTGCAAAATAATTGGTGCAAAGTGGCACGAAATCAAATAGATATTAAGACAGTGGAAAGGTACTTTAAACCCTATGTTGGACTGCCTATCATCAAATATTGCAGAATGCTCATTTTTAAGATCCTTTTTGAGGGTTGAAGTATGCAGTTTTTTTTTAATTAACATGCAAGACATTGTACCACACTATAAATACACTGATATACGGTCTGTTTTCAGATTTCTTCTGGGTAGTCATGAGGAGAAAAAAATAACTTGCCCAAAATGTATCAACTATAGCATGCTGGAGCCGATGAAAAAATGAAAAAAAGAAAAACCGGCGCCAAAAAAGTACAAAAATCAAACCGAGTGGGTATAGGATCCAAATGGCAAGTCCTTGAGATGATGTATTAGGATGATTCTCACCTCGACGGGATATATGTGGAAAAAAAGAAGAAGAAAAGAAAACAATAATGGTGCAGTAAATCCCTTGAAGAAGTACGCGCATGCGTACGAAACGCGTCGGGAAGTTTCGAGTTCTTAGAGTGTTTTTAGCGTGGTGAAGTCTGCAGTCCTACAAGGAGAAATCTGCAGTTTATAAAGTGCTCCAACCCGGTCACGGTGATATCGCGGTTGCTGAGGAGGATCGGAGCTCGTGGTGGGACTACAGCGGAAGAGACGTCACGTCCGCCTAGAGGCCCCGTCATCTGAGTCATCTTCCTTCCATCCTGGTCACGTGTGGACGCCAAGCAGGGAGCTCCGGTCGCCATCTTGCGAGCCCAGCTGCATGCATCCAGTCCGTTGCCTTGACTTATCCAGCATCTTGTGAGTAGGGTTGTAATTTTACCCCTCCGGATGCGGTTTATGCACATTTCACACCCCAATAAATTTGCTTTTTATTAAATATATACCTGTGCTAGTGTTTTACGTTTGTATGTCTTGTATGTAATTTGTTGTTAGTCTTGGTCCACACATCCCCCCCAGTGTTTATTTACTGCACCATTATTGTTTTCTTTTCTTCTTCTTTTTTTCCACATATATCCCGTCGAGGTGAGAATCATCCTAATACATCATCTCAAGGACTTGCCATTTGGATCCTATACCCACTCGGTTTGATTTTTGTACTTTTTTGGCGCCGGTTTTTCTTTTTTTCATCATGTCACTCTGATTGGTTGTACCACCAGTCACTTACCTGGCTGCCTATATATAAATATTATTTTATTTGTTTTACTATTAGCGCTGTTTTGCACCTATCCTTTTTTCTATGCTGGAGCCGAACAGCATTTTTATACATATCACCCAGTGCAGGTCACCACGGAAGAACTTGGTGACCACAGCTTGTGCAACGAAGACCAACAACGAAGACCAGCACCAAAACCATTATGCTAAATCTCTTATGTTCAAGGGTTTAAAACAGCACACTATGGACTGATTCTTTGTCACCCTCTCTGCTAAACACTGTGCATTACAGCAACACATGTCACATGCTCTGATAGCAATGAAGAGTTAACCTAACGTAGCTGGGAAAGGGGCACTGCAGCTTCAAATCCACCCTACATTCCTTATACATGAGCCATACTGAGAGGAGGATTGCACCATCCCTATGAAGCACAGAAAACTGGAGAGAGAGACACTGGTGTTTTTTTTCAACGAGAGCTACACCCCTGTGCAGCCTGAAAGGCAGCATTCCACAGCACAGAAACTAACAAGAGTTCCTTCAGCACCGCTCCGGGATTCCTCCAAATAACCTGTATTGTATTGTATGTCTTTATTTATATAGCGCCATAAATGTACATAGCGCTTCACAGTAGTAATACATATCATATAAATAACAAATAATATAAATCAAGTCATGGGAATAAGTGCTTCAGACATAAAAGTAACATTAAGGAAGAGGAGTCCCTGCTCCAAGGAGCTTACAATCTAATTGGTAGGTACAGTAGGGAGAACGTACAGAGACAGCAGGAGGGAATTCTAGTAAGTGCGTCTGCAGGGGGCCAAGCTTTATGTATCATGTGTCCAGGATTATCCACAGTGCTATTCATATGCTTCTTTAAGCAGATGTGTCTTAAGGTGGGTCTTAAAGGTGGATGAGAGGGTGCTAGTCGGGTATTGAGGAGAAGGGCATTCCAGAACCTGCAGTACTAAGAAGCTACACACCGCTTGTACACAACTGAAACATTGTATATAAAATCGGTGTGACTGCGCTGAATCAATGCAGGCTGAAATACCATTTGTAATGTCTATTTTTAGGGAAGAGGAAGGATTAATCAGCTCTGAGATGTGGGTGTGACGGTTCTGGTTTAACTGGTTTGGGAGTCACAAAGTTGAGCGAAACAATATCTGGAGAGATTCACTCATGAAGTAGTAATGACAGCATGTTAGTGGGGATCAAAGGGAATTCTTTATAACTGTACCCCTTCTGGACAAACATGATAAGAGACAGTCCTGGGGACTGTTGGAACATGATAGTAACATGTGTGGGGCTGGTTAAAAAAAAGCCCTAAAGGCCTCTTATTTTTAACCGCTTTACTGCCAGCCAGGGGGTTAAGCTCATCGTAGACCAAAGTGTTTTGTGTCGGTGCTCACAGCAATGAGTGATTTGAGGGAAGGTTAGAAGGGCGTTTAAGGGAATAGTTATTGGGATTCATTAAAGTTTACATCACTTATTGCCACTGATGTCATTTATTATCCTCTTTAAAGCAGAAGTCCTGGCAACACTTAAAAAATAATAATAATAATAGAGTTGAACGAGGGAATGTCTGGAGCTGAACCACGCTGATTTCAGCTTCGGGGTCGCCCTGCTTCTTGAGATAATTACCTCCATAGGTGCTGTCTGTGGGAGCCCCTGGCGGGGTTCACAATATGGCGGTTTAAAAGTCCCACGTCCTGTGGGCCAGTGGGAAGCCACAACGTCATCCCTTGTGACTTCCTATTGGCCCACGTGACGCGGAGATTTAAACTGCGCAGAGATACCGGCAGCACCCACGGAGGTTAGTGTCTCGGGAAGCAGGGGGTCACCGGTGCTGAAATCAACGCCGCTCGGCGCTGGAGAACAGCCCCGACTTCAAACCTATTGCCAGGAGTGCTCCTTCAACACTGGAGAGGCGAGACCCGCCTTGCAATGCGTTGCTGGCCCCTCCCGCAGCATAAGGGGGTACAATATTCTCCTTGTCTTGTGAATGGGGATCCCTGCAGCTCCCACTGAGCTTTCTGAGAAAGTCCATCTGCAAAGCCCTACAGACTGGCCTAGGACAGCATGGCAGACACATTCAGAGACATTCAGATGAACTATTACAGTAAGTGCAAGTGGCACTGGCTGTCTTCAGTGGGAAAGAGAATAAATACAGTGAGCAGTCTGAGGATTGGAGAAGCAAGGTGCTGAGAGGACACAGCCACCACAGAGTCCCCTGGATAATTAGTACATTATGAAATTTGCGGGGGAACTGTAATGTAATAGGGCATTCTTTTTCATATTTTTAGCTTATTTTGAGTGGGATTGCATCTTTAATTGCCACATTGTATTTTCCTCGCCTGTTAAACCTTCTTCTTTGCTTGTACTGTATTTAGTATTGTTGCAAGAAGCCGACTGTGCCCACAGCTCATAAAAATCCAAAAGCCACAGTCTGGGACACGGGTGTGTTTTTGGTGCAATGTAATATTATGTTTAGTTATTTTATTTTTACAAAGAATAGGAATAGTATAATAAACTCTTCACCTTTAGGTAGTGGGCGCAAGCAAGATCAATCGGACTGATTCCTTGTTCTGAAGCAACATACCAGGTGAGATGTGCTGCCAACACCCTAGGGAAGAAATCCAGAGCAGGTCCAATGACTGCATAATCTTCTATCTATTTAGTGAAGAACTGGCTGACATCCAACATATCGGGCTCATGCTTGATACATGGCCTGGCACCTGCATTTCTCCCTACAGTGCTGCAGCACATCTCACCTGGTATGTTTATGTTTAGTTACATAGGACTGCAGTTTACTCAGCTCTGTGCACAGAACGTTTCAGGAAATGTCCCTGCCCTGCAGAGCTGAGAGTATAGAACTTACAATCATTTGGTGCCTGTGACTGAGAGGGAGGAGTTGATGGGGAATTTCATCTCAAAACGCCCGCTTCTGCCCATAAAGTATATAAATCGGCCCCAGTGTGACTTACTGAAGCGGGTGCAGACACTGATTTGATGTAGTTCACTTGCTTTAAAGGCTGTGACGTTACCATTACCAGTCCTCAAAATGTTACCTTATCATGAACCGCTAACATTAAGCAATATATGTAGCGCGTATGTACTGTATATCTATATAAAACACACACTACCTCTAAGCTTTAAAGATATATTGCCTCTACTGAAAATACTGAAAAATATATGCACGTGTTGTAGGCACTGCTGGCACAAAAAGAGTTAATTTTTACTGGCAGTAATAAAAGGGTTTATGTGGAGCCGTTTTATAGGGATCGACACACAATATGGCTTTACACTCGTATACTGTACCATAGGCTAAGAACGGTCTGTAATGGGCTTCACTTGTTAAAATGCAGTCTCACCAAGTTAAATTGAAACTAGCTCGTTGGAAGCAGTTCCACTCATCCACAATGTGTCTCTCTTAGGCTGCGCTTATAGTGCCGGCGACGCTGACGTCACGCTGCGGTCGCTGGAAAAATCAAATTGAATGACTTCCAGCGATCGCGACCAAGCCGTTGCATCGCTCCTACTATAAGCGCACGCGACGGCGTCAATGCATTTGTTTTGACGCGATTACTGAAAGTCAGTCATTCAGAGTGCCACTCTCATTTATAGAGTCTCTCTCATCCAGATTATTCTCATTCGTTTACAGATTAAAGCTGCAGTTCAAGCAATATCCTGCATGTGTGTTTTTTTTTTTTAATAAATCAGTTCTGTAGTAAGAAAAAATACTTTTAGCATTTTCTGTTTTAAAAAAAACAATTTTGAAAGACCAATTTTCTTGTATTCTATTTTTAAAAGCATGCTTGTTGCTATAGCAACCATTTACATTCCCCATATTTAAAGATGTCGCCAAACTTTGCCGATCAATACACGGAGAATGAATTGACCGGCAGCTATGCAGTTCTTTAGGTAACTAGAGATTGCCCACATGAAACTATTGAAATAAAAATAAAAACTGGAAAAAAAAAAGCCTGAACTGCAGCTTTAAGTGTCACTTAGTGAAAGACACTTTTACTCATTAGAGTGAATCCAATTTTATTTTTTTAAACTGCCTCATTCCCCCACAGTATTAATGCCACATGCATGCCCGCCCCACCCCCCCCCGCGTGCACCTAGCTGTCCACAAATCTCCCGGTCAAGCAGAGCACATGACGTCACTGCGCACGAGCACGCTCGCCCCCTGCCTGGCCACAGCCTTAGGCTAAGGCCCCGGTAACTCAGCTGCAACGTGCGCCCGCGAGATTGGCGGCGCGTGCAGCCGATTCCCAGGTCTGCAGCTCACTGCAGGAAGAGAGACCGTGGGGGGGCGTGGCGGGGGAGTGACGGGGGCGCGGCCATGACGTCACCCGGCATGTTCGCCCTCATTGGCTGAACCGCCTGGGGGGCGTGCCGTATCGCTCGTCGCGAGTCCTGCTCTCACTTCTATTGAGAGCAGGAGCAACTCTCGCCCCAGCGCTGCGGCCCCCCCATTCGCAGCGGGCCCGGCGCCATTGAGGGGAGGGCTCTCGTCCGTGCAGCGTCCGCCACAGCGGACGCTGTAGTAGGCAGCGGGGTCAAGGCCTTAGTCTCAGTAACCGAGACTACCTCACTGTACAGGGTCTACACCGACTCCTGTACTGACAGCAACTCTGGGAACAAGTCACATACACAAACTGTCAGACTCTGATCAGCGGCAGTTCTGATTCTCGGAGCCGCAGCAAGGTCTGGGGTAGAAACAAAAGCCGCGATAGGGGAAGCATTGTCTCTCACTGCTGGGTGCTCATTATCCTGGTTTCTGCACACAGCCCAGGTATACTAATGGCATTATTGGGGCGCCATGGACCGCGAAACAGAGGTGACATGCCAATATCCAGGATAGGACACCGAATACAGGCAGCATGCAAATACAAAGGGCAGAATTGTCAAAATGATGGTGTACACAAGGCATTACATTTTTTGTGACAGGAATAGGTAACCGGCAGAGCCTCCCAGGATTGCTGGAAGCCTGGCTGCCTATTTCAACACACGCACAGACACACACTTTCTCTCACTAATAGGTGAATACCCAGTGCAGGGATAGAATATTGATTATTGCCAGGTTAGGCTACAGGCAATTTGGGACATAATAAAGTCCTGAGAGAAGAGGGAAGTAAGCGTTTAGTTGATCTCAGCAGACAGAGCTCTAAGACAATGGAAGTGTATTGCAATTGGCAAAACGCAGTGTAAACGCACACTGCGTCTTATTCATTTCTAGAGGAGAACATTTTCCCTAAGATTGCCTATTTGAAGTCTCTCCTCTCCTCTCTCTCCTCCAGGGGGCCAAGAAAAGAAATGTTTTCTGCAACTTTTTGGTGTGCCTGTCCCTTTGCCTTTTCTTGCAGGGCTTGCATCTGTGGGCTGCCGTGGCGTCCGGAGATACAAAACTAACTCAGCAATCTCAGTTATTAAACTACGAAAACTACATTTAAAATAAAAAAAATATCTTAAAGGACAGATGCTGTTCTCCTACCATCCGTCCCCCGATGCTTGGGGAGAATGGGGACCTCTTTGATGGTCATGGGTGAGAGGATGGACACTCCCCAACATATTTGTGCTAATAAAGTGCCCCCGCCCATGCAGGATCTATACCCCTGTGAGTTTTATGGGGGATTAAGGATTAAAACACAATGGTAGCCTGTAAAACGTACATTTTAAAAGCATTAGAAATATTGTTTGTAGACATTCTAAAAAGAGACATGACATGAGATATATTGTATTTCTCTTTTATTTGTCTTACTGCCCGTTCCATTCTCTCCCCTAATTAGCACTATGACAGGGACGCATATAATCTGAATCCATTATAACTAAGGAAACACGGTAAATAATAAATCCCCCTTCTATCTCATCAATAAGATTTCTTTTTTTTAGCATATTTATTATATTATGCACAATACATTTTTAATACATCAATCATTCAGATTTAAGCCATACAGGCCCCTCACTGCTGTTACTGACGGTTACGCTCATTCGGTGTAGCGCTGCTGCGTTACTGGATGGGATTTTGTGTTGATGATTGCACAGTCTGGATTATAAATGGAATTAATGTGTTGGAACAGGAAGGTCCCAGATATAATTTTCTGCGAATATAAAAACATCTATATTGAAAAATACCCCTTTGGACACACGGTTCACGATTCAGGCTCTGCATATCTCCATAATGATCATCCTTATAAAAATCATACTACAGTACAGTATATACAAATAGTTAATTCTCCCATTTGTAGCAATGATACTTAGATCATGCAAGTAAGGGAAATTCCCTGCCATGACCAAAGTGTAGCAATGCCAGTGACATGTTTAAGGGATTACCTCTGGGTGATTAATGCCTTTCTTTTGCCACAATCTGACACCTATAATTATTGTTAAATCCATTTTTATTTCAATTTAATCTATAAACATGACAAACTGATATATGGGAGGGGTTTGATGTCCTCTAGCTGCTCCCTTTTATCTGATGTCACTTTGTGCATGGGGACAGGGATACGAGTAATAAAAAAAAACTTGATTGGCAAAGACTCCCGCATTCAGAGGCCCTTAAGAGAGGCAATTTGTAATTAAATTATCATGGTTAGATTTGTTTAAGGAAGTCAATTAGGTTGAAACATTCTGTACAGAAGGTAGTTTCATGTGGGGTTCCATATTAAAGTAGCAGCTTAGATTAATTTTCCAGAGCTGAACTGCACTAAACCCAACTCCTGGGACTCACTGTTCCCACTTCCCCTAATAACTGGTGAAGTTCCAGTATTTTTATTCCCCTTTGGGAAATTAAAATGTCCGTCAGTTGAGCCTCAATAACGTGGGCCAATAGGAAGCCACAATGTCATTGGGGCATGACATTGAGGCTGTGTATTAGGGATTGACATTGCCGTTTTTTACTAACTCATGCGAGCTGGATGAACGTTGGACGCACTTGTTAAAATAAACTCGCTATGTTACCATTTCTTTTGCCTCCATGTTGCCAGACGGTCAAGCAATGCATTGGCGTTAAATACGCGATCATTTAAAGCAGCAATCCCGCCAGAATCACGTTACTTTTACAGTATTGGAACCAGTGGGTCATCCAGAGCCGAACCTCGTTTATTCAGCTCCAGGGTTTCCGAGATACTTACAGGTCTTTCTTCAGGGGATTTAAATGGACGTCCAATAGGAAGCTACAACCAATGATGTTGCGGTTTCCTATTGGCCTGCTGGGCAAGCAAGATTTGGCAGCCATTTTGTTTTCCCACATTAGTAAGTATCTGGGGAACCAGTGTTTCCCCGGAGCTAAAAAAAAAACACTAGCCTTAGTTCTACAGGGGACACAGGGCCAGAGTGTCACGGCTCCCCTCGGCACTCACGATCACATGGTCGCTGTGTCACTGATGATGGAACGGAAGGGGGAGGAGTCATCCCAAGGTGCCACGATCCATGACACAGCAGCTACAGGGCACTCAGAGGGTTAAAGCAGATTGCGTACAGAGGACTCCTCTTGCCCTTTGCAGCGCAGTCTTTGATGCTCTGTTGAGGAGATACGAGTTTGAAATATTAAGCGTCTGGGATGTTAAAATGGCGCATTCCCCACAGCACTGTGAATTCTAAAGGCTACAAAAATCATGATTTTTAACACTAAAAAAACATATAAACAAAAAAGGAAAGAGCAGGACATGCTCCTTATACCAATTAAACTTATATAGGCTTCTGGGGGAAATTGCTGATTTAAGAAAAGAGGTCTATTTTTTCATAGGCTTGTGTGCGATTATCCGGCGTCACAAGAAACCTTCTGAAAAGGCTCTAACACTGGGATTCCCCCTCCCCCCTCCGATGCGGTTATCGCACTGTGATCCTGCGTTAACTGCCAGGAATATAGCAGGTTAGCAGTCCGTCGCGGGTGCCTGTAGTGGGTGTGACGGCGACGGCTGACATCACGCGGTTGCGATCGCTGGTAGTCAAAGGATCTTGACTTCTTCAGCGATCGCGCGTGATGTCAGCGGCACGTGAGCGGTTCAGCCAATGAGGGCGAACCGCTCACGGCCACGCCTCCGCCATGCCCCCCCCCTGGGTCGCCCTCTCTTGTCTCCTGCAGTATAAGCAGGAATCGCTATTACAACGGCCACGGATGACGTCCACGCGGACGTGTCGCCGTCGCCCTAACTATAAACGCAGCCTTATTGTAGAAGACAGAGAGACTTAAAAATATTAAATATTTCTTTAAAAACAAGTTGATCTCTACATTTGTCAATAATAATAATAATAAAAAAGCAGTGGCACTTTATAGTTTTTGTTGCAATATATTTTCTGCTTAGAGGGGAGGTCGGTATTTAGTATTGAGCCGTCACATTGCAGAACAATAAAACCGCTCTGATTTGTGCTTCCATATAAAGTATGCCAGATTGCCCCTTTAACCAGTGCCAGTGGCAAAATAGTGTGTAAATGGTAGTGAAGGGTCAAATCACTACCAGCAGGGTAAGCTACGGTAGCTTTATTGTTAGGAAGAGTTTCCAAAAGAAAGTCAACCCAAAACATGTTAACGAATGGGCCACGCCAAGTGCGATAATAAGTAGCTCTCCGTCTGCGTTGGAAATATGTGCTTCTGTTCTTACATGTCGAAACTGGGTCAATACAGCAAGTGAACACTGAGTGACTTGTGCATTTCTGAAGGGAGGCTTTTCCTCCAGGCAGCTGCACAGCCTGTGCAGTGAGCAGCGAGCAGGCTGGAGAGGATAAACTGGGCGGGCTCAGATCACTCAGCAAAAGCTTCCTGCTGGACCAACTGCAATCACAGACCGTCCATAGCCCAAGCCTGGAGCATTTCCCCACCCCGACCCATAACAACAAGAGTACGCAGCGGACAGAAGTTCGTACAGAAGACGTCCTTTTTCCAAGGCACAGCGAGGAAGTGTAAAGTGGCTTCATTGGAAAGTTTGGAAGACCTGACTGCTGTTTTTGCTTTGGCTGTTAGGAAGCTGCCGATCCCTGGGAACTCTGTGGACTGATTTTGGTGCTGCAAACTGCTTCCATCAGCGTTTCGCCGCCGGGAGAATGGGAACGAAAGGCACTGTAACGAGTAACAGGAGCAGTAAGTCCGGCCGCTTTTCAGATGCGGGTTATTTTTATGCATGTATATTGGTGCTGGCACAGTGTCAATCACTTAGACAGAGCTTCACGGGGCAGGCGGCAGACTACAGGGAGTTGTAATACAATAAGTGCATCAAACAGACAAACGCGCAACACGGAGAGCAATCTCTGCAGAAAACCAGAGGCTCCGTACAGTAGGGATGTCCAACGAATCCAGTTAACCCCCTGGCTGCTGAAGCAGTTCAACATAGATAGGAAGGTGAGGCTACAACAAAATTAAGTGCAGACCAGGTGTCCCTCTCCAAACCCTTGAACGTCAGGTTGCTCTGGGGTGGCAGTAGCTCTTTAACCCTTTCTGTGCTGTAGCCTATCTGTTGCCAACTCCAGGACCAGCTTGGAAAATCACGGGGGCCGGTGCAAACTGTGAGCGAGGGGCCGCTTACGCTGCCCGGGACCCCACCTGTCGGCGATTACGGCGCTGGAGGGAGCCCAATCAGGGGGTACCGACATGGAAGTTGGGCCCAGCCAAGCTTCCGCGATCCCCCACCTGGTCGGGCTCTCTCCGTCACTGACGCGCCAGAGGTAGGGTCCCGGGTGAGAACGCAGGGCCTCTGCCAGTGCGGGGGGACAGATGCGGTCGCACCGATGGAACCGCCATCAAGCCGGCCCAGAGCTACGGCAACTAGTACAGGACTAGCATGAAGATTCCCACTGAATGGAAGCGTTGCCGCGCTGTGCCAGAGAACGGGGTTATTCTTATTCCGGGAATTTGCCGTCAGCGAGTTAAGGAAAAAAGGTGTAATACTGCTCGCTATACAAAATATAGTGCAAAGCCCCGTCTCTGTAGAACACATCCTACCATCCCTGAAAATGTTCTGTCTACAGTCTTTCCAACAGCCGCTGACCTCGTGGGCTTGCACTTCTTTTCCCCATAGAGTTGTATTAACCAGGCTGCATCTCACGTCCTTCGTCATTCCAAAATAGAGACGGAGAAAGAGAGTTTTACTTGCACGCCAACAACAAAAGGGGGATTCATAAAGGGTGTGCGTTATCAGACACAGGAGTGCCACTTTGTTACGTTATCTGCAGCGTCCCTGCCTTCTTCAGGCCAGGCTGTCCTGTATGCAGATATATGCTCAATCTAATCCTCCCCCACCTGAGCATTCTCTTCCTTCACATTTAAAAGTGCTAAGTCACAGAAAGCCACAGTGATCCACAGAGTTAAATGCAGGCATTTTATGCCAGTTCTCAGTATATGTAAATCTTTTTTTGAAAGCTTTAAAAATCATTCTTTCTTTTTTTTTGGTTTAATTTTAAACCGTGACTCTGACTAGCATAGGAGTGGTTGTCAATCACATTCTCTCTCTGCCCTACAATGTAATCTGATTTATTCCCAGCCCTGAACAGGAAAAGGATTGGTTTGAGACAGCTGAGTCCAGGAAAGCACCATCAACTAACCAGGTAAGTGTTACTCACCACTTACCTGGTGAGTTGATGGTGCTTTCCTGGACTCAGCTGCCTCGAACCAATCCTTTTCCTGTTCGTGTTACACTTACCTGGTGAGTTGATGGTGCTTTCCTGGACTCAGCTGCCTCGAACCAATCCTTTTCCTGTTCGGGTTACACTTACCTGGTGAGTTGATGGTGCTTTCCTGGACTCAGCTGCCTCGAACCAATCCTTTTCCTGTTCGTGTTACACTTACCTGGTGAGTTGATGGTGCTTTCCTGGACTCAGCTGCCTCGAACCAATCCTTTTCCTGTTCGTGTTACACTTACCTGGTGAGTTGATGGTGCTTTCCTGGACTCAGCTGCCTCGAACCAATCCTTTTCCTGTTCGTGTTCCACTTACGTGGTGAGTTGATGGTGCTTTCCTGGACTCAGCTGCCTCGAACCAATCCTTTTCCTGTTCGTGTTCCACTTACGTGGTGAGTTGATGGTGCTTTCCTGGACTCAGCTGTCTCGAACCAATCCTTTTCCTGTTCGTGTTCCACTTACGTGGTGAGTTGATGGTGCTTTCCTGGACTCAGCTGCCTCGAACCAATCCTTTTCTTATTCCCAGCCCTGTCTGTGAAATAAGCAACTCGTAGGTAGTAAATGAGCCCACAGAATAAAAACGAAACGGGTTGAACCGATCCAGTTCTGTGACCGCTGGGATATCCGAGTATACAAGCCTTTATAACCTTCCTATGACTATTATCCTTGCAAACACAACACACTTCAGTATGTTTAATATTGTAGTTTCTATTATAACTGTCCGGGGTTTACAGCCTATGTACCAACTAACCAAAACTTGTTTAACCTGTCCCGTTACACCTCATGTGCCCTGGATTGGCGTTCGTCGTGTACTATGAAACTATAGATGTTTTCCATTCGATGTATGTACATGCTTGTTTAAATAGTTAACTTTTACGAGTCAGAAATATTTCTCTAGTACTCCGTACACCCGTATGAGATGTGTGTTTATATTGTTTTAAATCACAAGTGTGCTTATTCACACACCACCAGCACTAATTCCTATCTAAACGTTCATGCAAAGTCACAGACTGTAGGCGTAGCGCTTGTGCACGGCTTTCTGTATGGCATTGTGTGTATATATACAGTATACATGATACATGCACCTGCGAATAACATCATGGATATCTGAATTGTTTTATTTGGTCAGAAATAAATTATGTTTCACGCGCTATGCTTGAAATGGGGGAATGACTTCACCATCGTGGTGCGGGTATTTACTGGAGATGTTTGTGCACCTGACGGAGGGTTTCCCCCGTGGCACCTCGGTTCCTGGAACATCACGCTGCATTAAGACATGTTTCATCTCAATGCCAGGCAGGCTCCTGCCATTGTGCCTTTGAGTGCTGCGGGACTCGACGTCGTTTAAATGCCCAACTAGGAAAGGGACAGGGTAAGGGAAGAATACGGCAGGGACAGGAGCAGTGATCTCACATTGCGCGTATCCCCATTGTCATTTATTTACCTTGTATTGTCACTTTGTAAAGCACTGCATACACTGTTTGTGCTACATAAATAAAACTATATACACATACATACAGGTTTCTATGTGTACAGCCATAGCCAGGATACATGTTACAACATTATTTTAAACCCGTTAAATATGTAATTAATCATCTCTTTTAACCTATTCAACATATTACTGCCTTAGCTTAATTTTGTACTAAATGCCGCTGTAACTTTAACCCTTTGTGTATCCCGGGACGAAGTGCAGAAGCAGCCAACTCCACTGTTCAAGGGCTACCAGCAGGTCAGGTTTAAGGATATCCCTGCTTCAGCACAGGTGACAAAATCGGTCGAAGACTGCACCACCTGTGCTGAAGCAGGGATATCGCGAAAACCTGACCTGTTGGTGGCCCTTGAAGTGCAGTTGGCCGCCCCTGTCGTAGTGACTAAATAATTCCAAACACTGGGGGTTTTTTCGCTGCTTCGATCGCTCCCGACTTCCCGCGGAGAGCAGGGCGCGATCTGCCCAGGGAGGAAACGGTGGGCAACAACTACACTTTCATTTTTTACAAAATAACCCCTGTATAGCCCCCGTGATCACGTGGCAGCTATTGAAATCCGTCACATGACCGCTCAGGTGCCACGACCCCTCCGGTACTATAATGGTTAAACCAGTCTAAGGCCCTTCATGGGCGTACCAATGGCTCCAACTCTGTAATCTGTTGGATAAGCATCTAACCTCTCCCTCCCTATCTGCTCCTGCGCACCCCTCCCTATCTGCTCCTCCGCACCCCTCCCTATCTGCCCCTGCACACCCCTCCCTATCTGCTCCTGCGCACCCCTCCCTGTCTGCTCCTCCCCACCCCTCCCTATCTGCTCCTCCGCACCCCTCCCTATCTGCTCCTGCGCACCCCTCCCTATCTGCTCCTGCGCACCCCTCCCTATCTGCTCCTCCGCACCCCTCCCTATCTGCTCCTCCGCACCCCTCCCTATCTGCTCCTGCACACCCCTCCCTATCTGCTCCTGCGCACCCCTCCCTGTCTGCTCCTCCCCACCCCTCCCTATCTGCTCCTCCGCACCCCTCCCTATCTGCTCCTGCACACCCCTCCCTATCTGCTCCTGCACACCCCTCCCTATCTGCCCCTGCACACCCCTCCCTATCTGCTCCTGCGCACCCCTCCCTGTCTGCTCCTCCCCACCCCTCCCTATCTGCTCCTCCGCACCCCTCCCTATCTGCTCCTGCGCACCCCTCCCTATCTGCTCCTGCGCACCCCTCCCTATCTGCTCCTCCGCACCCCTCCCTATCTGCTCCTGCACACTCCTCCCTATCTGCTCCTGCGCACCCCTCCCTATCTGCTCCTCCGCACCCCTCCCTATCTGCTCCTGCGCACCCCTCCCTATCTGCTCCTCCGCACCCCTCCCTATCTGCTCCTCCGCACCCCTCCCTATCTGCTCCTCCGCACCCCTCCCTATCTGCTCCTGCACACCCCTCCCTATCTGCTCCTCCGCACCCCTCCCTATCTGCTCCTGCACACCCCTCCCTATCTGCTCCTCCGCACCCCTCCCTATCTGCCCCTGCACACCCCTCCCTATCTGCTCCTCCGCACCCCTCCCTATCTGCCCCTGCACACCCCTCCCTATCTGCTCCTCTGCACCCCTCCCTATCTGCTCCTCCGCACCCCTCCCTATCTGCTCCTCCGCAACCTTCCCTATCTGCTCCTGCACAACCCTCCCTATCTGCTCCTCCGCACCCCTCCCTATCTGCTCCTGCACACCCCTCCCTATCTGCTCCTCCGCACCCCTCCCTATCTGCTCCTCCGCACCCCTCCCTATCTGCCCCTGCACACCCCTCCCTATCTGCTCCTGCACACCCCTCCCTATCTGCTCCTCCGCACCCCTCCCTATCTGCTCCTGCACACCCCTCCCTATCTGCTCCTCCACACCCCTCCCTATCTGCTCCTCCACACCCCTCCCTATCTGCTCGTCCACACCCCTCCCTATCTGCTCCTGCACACCCCTCCCTATCTGCTCCTCCGCACCCCTCCCTATCTGCTCCTGCACACCCCTCCCTATCTGCTCCTGCGCATCCATCCCTATCTGCCCTTGCACACCCCTCCCTATCTGTTCCTGCACACCCCTCTCTATCTGCTCCTCCGCACCCCTCCCTATCTGCTCCTCCACACCCCTCCCTATCTGCTCCTGCACACCCCTCCCTATCTGCTCCTCCGCACCCCTCCCTATCTGCTCCTCCGCACCCCTCCCTATCTGCCCCTGCACACCCCTCCCTATCTGCTCCTCTGCACCCCTCCCTATCTGCTCCTCCGCACCCCTCCCTATCTGCTCCTCCGCAACCTTCCCTATCTGCTCCTGCACAACCCTCCCTATCTGCTCCTCCGCACCCCTCCCTATCTGCTCCTGCACACCCCTCCCTATCTGCTCCTCCGCACCCCTCCCTATCTGCTCCTCCGCACCCCTCCCTATCTGCCCCTGCACACCCCTCCCTATCTGCTCCTCCGCACCCCTCCCTATCTGCTCCTCCACACCCCTCCCTATCTGCTCCTGCACACCCCTCCCTATCTGCTCCTCCGCACCCCTCCCTATCTGCTCCTCCGCACCCCTCCCTATCTGCTCCTCCGCACCCCTCCATATCTGCTCCTGCACACCCCTCCCTATCTGCTCCTGCGCACCCCTCCCTATCTGCTCCTGCACACCCCTCCCTATCTGCTCCTGCACACCCCTCCCTATCTGCTCCTGCACACCCCTCCCTATCTGCTCCTGCGCACCCCTCCCTATCTGCTCCTGCGCACCCCTCCCTATCTGCTCCTCCGCACCCCTCCCTATCTGCTCCTGCGCACCCCTCCCTATCTGCTCCTGCGCACCCCTCCCTATCTGCTCCTCCGCACCCCTCCCTATCTGCTCCTGCACACCCCTCCCTATCTGCTCCTGCGCACCCCTCCCTATCTGCTCCTGCGCACCCCTCCCTATCTGCTCCTGCGCACCCCTCCCTATCTGCTCCTGCACACCCCTCCCTATCTGCCCCTCCGCACCCCTCCCTTTCTGCTCCTCCGCACCCCTCCCTATCTGCTCCTCCGCACCCCTCCCTATCTGCCCCTGCACACCCATCCCTATCTGCTCCTCCGCACCCCTCCCTATCTGCTCCTCCGCACCCCTCCCTATCTGCTCCTCCGCACCCCTCCCTATCTGCTCCTGCACACCCCTCCCTATCTGCCCCTGCACACCCCTCCCTATCTGCTCCTGCGCACCCCTCCCTATCTGCTCCTCCGCACCCCTCCCTATCTGCTCCTCCGCACCCCTCCCTATCTGCTCCTCCGCACCCCTCCCTATCTGCTCCTCCGCACCCCTCCCTATCTGCTCCTCCGCACCCCTCCCTATCTGCTCCTGCACACCCCTCCCTATCTGCTCCTGCGCACCCCTCCCTATCTGCTCCTGCACACCCCTCCCTATCTGCCCCTCCGCACCCCTCCCTATCTGCTCCTCCGCACCCCTCCCTATCTGCTTCTCCGCACCCCTCCCTATCTGCTCCTCCCCACCCCTCCCTATCTGCTCCTGCGCACCCCTCCCTATCTGCTCCTGTGCACCCCTCCCTATCTGCTCCTCCGCACCCCTCCCTATCTGCTCCTCCGCACCCCTCCCTATCTGCCCCTGCACACCCCTCCCTATCTGCCCCTGCACACCCCTCCCTATCTGCTCCTCCGCACCCCTCCCTATCTGCTCCTGCACACCCCTCCCTATCTGCTCCTCCACACCCCTCCCTATCTGCTCCTCCACACCCCTCCCTATCTGCTCCTCTGCACCCCTCCCTATCTGCCCCTCCGCACCCCTTCCTATCTGCCCCTGCACACCCCTCCCTATCTGCTCCTCCGCACCCCTCCCTATCTGCCCCTGCACACCCCTCCCTGTCTGCTCCTCCCCACCCCTCCCTATCTGCTCCTCCCCACCCCTCCCTATCTGCTCCTCCGCACCCCTCCCTATCTGCTCCTGCGCACCCCTCCCTATCTGCTCCTGCGCACCCCTCCCTATCTGCTCCTGCGCACCCCTCCCTATCTGCTCCTCCGCACCACTCCCTATCTGCTCCTGCACACTCCTCCCTATCTGCTCCTGCACACCCCTCCCTATCTGCTCCTCCGCACCCCTCCCTATCTGCTCCTGCGCACCCCTCCCTATCTGCTCCTCCGCACCCCTCCCTATCTGCTCCTCCGCACCCCTCCCTATCTGCTCCTGCACACCCCTCCCTATCTGCTCCTGCACACCCCTCCCTATCTGCTCCTGCGCACCCCTCCCTATCTGCTCCTCCGCACCCCTCCCTATCTGTCCCTGCACACCCCTCCCTATCTGCTCCTCCGTACCCCTCCCTATCTGCTCCTGCGCACCCCTCCCTATCTGCTCCTCCGCACCCCTCCCTATCTGCTCCTGCACACTCCTCCCTATCTGCTCCTGCACACCCCTCCCTATCTGCTCCTCCGCACCCCTCCCTATCTGCCCCTGCACACCCCTCCCTATCTGCTCCTCCGCACCCCTCCCTATCTGCTCCTCCGCACCCCTCCCTATCTGCTCCTCCGCACCCCTCCCTATCTGCTCCTGCACACCCCTCCCTATCTGCTCCTCCGCACCCCTCCCTATCTGCTCCTGCACACCCCTCCCTATCTGCTCCTGCACACCCCTCCCTATCTGCTCCTCCACACCCCTCCCTATCTGCTCCTCCCCACCCCTCCCTATCTGCTCCTGCGCACCCCTCCCTATCTGCTCCTGCGCACCCCTCCCTATCTGTTCCTGCACACCCCTCCCTATCTGCTCCTCCGCACCCCTCCCTATCTGCTCCTCCGCACCCCTCCCTATCTGCTCCTCCGCAACCCTCCCTATCTGCCCCTGCACACCCCTCCCTATCTGCTCCTGCGCACCCCTCCCTATCTGCTCCTCCGCACCCCTCCCTATCTGCTCCTGCACACCCCTCCCTATCTGCTCCTGCACACCCCTCCCTATCTGCTCCTGCGCACCCCTCCCTATCTGCTCCTCCGCACCCCTCCCTATCTGCTCCTGCACACCCCTCCCTATCTGCTCCTCCGCACCCCTCCCTATCTGCTCCTCCGTACCCCTCCCTATCTGCTCCTCCGCACCCCTCCTTATCTGCTCCTGCACACCCCTCCCTATCTGCTGCTCCGCACCCCTCCCTATCTGCTCCTGCACACCCCTCCCTATCTGCCCCTCCGCACCCCTCCTTATCTGCTCCTGCACACCCCTCCCTATCTGCTCCTCCGCACCCCTCCCTATCTGCTCCTGCGCACCCCTCCCTATCTGCTCCTGCACACCCCTCCCTATCTGCTCCTCCGCACCCCTCCCTATCTGCTCCTGCGCACCCCTCCCTATGTGCTCCTCCGCACCCCTCCCTATCTGCTCCTCCGCACCCCTCCCTATCTGCTCCTGCACACCCCTCCCTATCTGCCCCTCCGCACCCCTCCTTATCTGCTCCTGCACACCCCTCCCTATCTGCTCCTCCGCACCCCTCCCTATCTGCTCCTGCGCACCCCTCCCTATCTGCTCCTGCGCACCCCTCCCTATCTGCTCCTCCGCACCCCTCCCTATCTGCTCCTGCACACCCCTCCCTATGTGCTCCTCCGCACCCCTCCCTATCTGCTCCTCCGCACCCCTCCCTATCTGCTCCTCCGCACCCCTCCCTATCTGCTCCTGCACACCCCTCCCTTTCTGCTCCTGCGCACCCCTCCCTATCTGCTCCGCCGCACCCCTCCCTATCTGCTCCTGCACACCCCTCCCTATCTGCTCCTGCACACCCCTCCCTATCTGCTCCTGCACACCACTCCCTATCTGCTCCTCCGCACCCCTCCCTATCTGCTCCTGCACACCCCTCCCTATCTGCTCCTGCGCACCCCTCCCTATCTGCTCCTGCGCACCCCTCCCTATCTGCTCCTGCGCACCCCTCCCTATCTGCTCCTCCGCACCCCTCCCTATCTGCTCCTGCACACCCCTCCCTATCTGCTCCTGCACACCCTTCCCTATCTGCTCCTTCGCACCCCTCCCTATCTGCTCCTGCACACCCCTCCCTATCTGCTCCTCCGCACCCCTCCCTATCTGCTCCTGCACACCCCTCCCTATCTGCTCCTGCACACCCCTCCCTATCTGCTCCTCCACACCCCTCCCTATCTGCTCCTCCCCACCCCTCCCTATCTGCTCCTGCGCACCCCTCCCTATCTGCTCCTGCGCACCCCTCCCTATCTGTTCCTGCACACCCCTCCCTATCTGCTCCTCCGCACCCCTCCCTATCTGCTCCTCCGCACCCCTCCCTATCTGCTCCTCCGCAACCCTCCCTATCTGCCCCTGCACACCCCTCCCTATCTGCTCCTGCACACCCCTCCCTATCTGCTCCTCCGCACCCCTCCCTATCTGCTCCTGCACACCCCTCCCTATCTGCTCCTGCACACCCCTCCCTATCTGCTCCTGCGCACCCCTCCCTATCTGCTCCTCCGCACCCCTCCCTATCTGCTCCTGCACACCCCTCCCTATCTGCTCCTCCGCACCCCTCCCTATCTGCTCCTCCGTACCCCTCCCTATCTGCTCCTCCGCACCCCTCCCTATCTGCTCCTGCGCACCCCTCCCTATCTGCTCCTGCGCACCCCTCCCTATCTGCTCCTCCGCACCCCTCCCTATCTGCTCCTGCACACCCCTCCCTATGTGCTCCTCCGCACCCCTCCCTATCTGCTCCTCCGCACCCCTCCCTATCTGCTCCTCCGCACCCCTCCCTATCTGCTCCTGCACACCCCTCCCTATCTGCTCCTGCGCACCCCTCCCTATCTGCTCCGCCGCACCCCTCCCTATCTGCTCCTGCACACCCCTCCCTATCTGCTCCTGCACACCCCTCCCTATCTGCTCCTGCACACCACTCCCTATCTGCTCCTCCGCACCCCTCCCTATCTGCTCCTGCACACCCCTCCCTATCTGCTCCTGCGCACCCCTCCCTATCTGCTCCTGCGCACCCCTCCCTATCTGCTCCTGCGCACCCCTCCCTATCTGCTCCTCCGCACCCCTCCCTATCTGCTCCTGCACACCCCTCCCTATCTGCTCCTGCACACCCTTCCCTATCTGCTCCTTCGCACCCCTCCCTATCTGCTCCTGCACACCCCTCCCTATCTGTTCCTCTGCACCCCTCCCTATCTGCTCCTGCGCACCCCTCCCTATCTGCTCCTCCGCACCCCTCCCTATCTGCTCCTCCCCACCCCTCTCTATCTGCCCCTGCGCACCCCTCCCTATCTGCTCCTCCGCACCCCTCCCTATCTGCTCCTCCGCACCCCTCCCTATCTGCTCCTCCGCACCCCTCCCTATCTGCTCCTGTGCACCCCTCCCTATCTGCTCCTCAGCACCCCTCCCTATCTGCTCCTCCGCACCCCTCCCTATCTGCTCCTCCGCACCCCTCCCTATCTGCTCCTCCGCACCCCTCCCTATCTGCTCCTGCGCACCCCTTCCTATCTGCTCCTCCCCACCCCTCCCTATCTGCTCCTGCGCACCCCTCCCTATCTGCTCCTGCGCACCCCTCCCTATCTGCTCCTCCGCACCCCTCCCTATCTGCTCCTGCACACCCCTTCCTATCTGCTCCTGCACACCCCTTCCTATCTGCTCCTGCACACCCCTCCCTATCTGCTCCTGCACACCCCTCCCTATCTGCTCCTGCACATTTTCCCTATCTGCTCCTGCTCACCCCTCCCTATCTGCTCCTGCACACCCCTTCCTATCTGCTCCTGCACACCCCTCCCTATCTGCTCCTGCACACCCCTCCCTATCTGCTCCTGCACACCCCTCCCTATCTGCTCCTGCACACCCCTCCCTATCTGCTCCTCCGCACCCCTCCCTATCTGCTGCTGCGCACCCCTCCCTATCTGCTCCTCCGCACCCCTCCCTATCTGCTCCTCCGCACCCCTCCCTATCTGCTCCTGCACACCCCTCCCTATCTGCTCCTGCACACCCCTCCCTATCTGCTCCTGCACACCCCTCCCTATCTGCTCCTGCACACCCCTCCCTATCTGCTCCTCCGCACCCCTCCCTATCTGCTCCTCCGCACCCCTCCCTATCTGCTCCTGCACACCCCTCCCTATCTGCTCCTCCGCACCCCTCCCTATCTGCTCCTCCGCACCCCTCCCTATCTGCTCCTCCGCACCCCTCCCTATCTGCTCCTCCGCACCCCTCCCTATCTGCTCCTCCGCACCCCTCCCTAACTGCTCCTCCGCACCCCTCCCTATCTGCTCCTCCGCACCCCTCCCTATCTGCTCCTGCACACCCCTCCCTATCTGCTCCTCCGCACCCCTCCCTATCTGCTCCTCCGCACCCCTCCCTATCTGCTCCTCCGCACCCCTCCCTATCTGCTCCTCCGCACCCCTCCCTATCTGCTCCTCCGCACCCCTCCCTATCTGCTCCTGCACACCCCTCCCTATCTGCTCCTCCGCACCCCTCCCTATCTGCCCCTGCACACCCCTCCCTATCTGCCCCTCCGCACCCCTCCCTATCTGCCCCTGCACACCCCTCCCTATCTGCTCCTCCGCACCCCTCCCTATCTGCCCCTGCACACCCCTCCCTATCTGCTCCTCCGCACCCCTCCCTATCTGCTCCTGCACACCCCTCCCTATCTGCTCCTGCTCACCCCTCCCTATCTGCTCCTCCGCACCCCTCCCTATCTGCTCCGCCGCACCCCTCCCTATCTGCTCCGCCGCACCCCTCCCTATCTGCTCCGCCGCACCCCTCCCTATCTGCTCCGCCGCACCCCTCCGTCTGCTCCGCCGCACCCCTCCCTATCTGCTCCGCCGCACCCCTCCCTATATGCTCCGCCGCACCCCTCCGTCTGCTCCGCCGCACTCCTCCCTATCTGCTCCGCCGCACCCCTCCCTATCTGCTCCGCCGCACCCCTCCCTATCTGATCCTCCGCACCCCTCCCTATCTGCTCCTCCGCACCCCTCCCTATCTGCTCCTGCACACCCCTCCCCACCCCTCCCTATCTGCCCCTGCGCAGCCCTCCCTATCTGCCCCTGCGCACCCCTCCCTATCTGCTCCTCCGCACCCCTCCCTATCTGCCCCTGCGCACCCCTCCCTCTAGTCTCTCTCTGCTTTTAAGCCTAGACTATTTTGAAGCCCTAAATCACAATTATTATGTTCAGAGAATCACACGCAATTTGATGGTTGTTGTCTTAGGAGGAGGAGATGGGTGGGGGGGGGGGAGGATTTAGTAATAAGGAACGGAAGAATGTAACAGCCAGATCCTGGGGTATTTATTACATTTTTAGGTACATGAAAAAATACGTCATAGTAAAACAAAATAATCATTTAAATCCAAGGACACATGTAAATTATATATGGATCCAGGAGGTTCCAGTTGTTGTTTTACGAATCCCACGGGGATCTGGTGTCTGTAAAATGATGCCGAGTTCTCACAGGATCCGGTTGTGTTTGTGGGAATTATGCACGGGTACAGCATGATCTGACAATATGTGTGTGAATTGCAGATCTGGCAGCGGTTGTGTGACGCACACATAGCTCGGGCAGTATTTGTGTGTATTATGCATTGACCTGGCAGGATCTGACAAGGTTTTATAAGAATGAGGTATGCATCCAGCTTTTACCCACAAGGAAATCCAGGGAAACTCCAACTCACCTGTACATCAGTACACCTTACACCCTCACACTGTCCCTGCACGCTCAGAACCCAAACCTTCCACACCATATATGTTTGTGTTAACAGGAGTGCTATGGGATTGTGACCTAATGCATGGGAGCGCAAACTTTTTCAGCTGCGCCCCCCTGCCTGCTCCCCCCTCACCTTGCTCGGTGGCGTCAAGTGACGCCGCGGGGGTGACGTCACGTGACCCGGTTGCCATGGCGATGGACGTGTGACGTCACCCCGCATGGCACCGCAGCGTAATTTGACGCCGCGTTAACATGGCAACGCCTCCCCGCAGCTCTTCAGAATCCAGGTAAGTTGAGTTGCAGAGGCCTTATTGGATCCCCCGGCATTTAATTTAAATTGCCTGGGGGAAGAGCGCGGGACCTCTGCAACCGCCCGCGCCCCCCAGTTTGCGCACCGCTGAATTTAATGTATACAAAAGACAAAAAGCCCCAATGCTACATCCAATATGAAAAATCATATTCATTAGTTAAATACCCATCTGTTTTTTTTTCTCATAAGTAAAGGTCATTTAGTCAAATTCTTTGACCGAAGCCTTATAAATCTGCAACCACATCACGCGATGCGCTTTTTGCAGGTAGTGACCTGTCAACGTTCTCTTCACCACTGGAGGGAGAAATGTCTCAATATTGAACAGACTGATCATTCACAGGTGAATAACAAGACCTGCAATTTATAAAGGTAGATGCATACCAGGTAACCAGAGGTTAACTAACCAGGCGCTTCAAAGAGTCAGTGAGATAGCTGCATCCTGATAATAAATAAATAAACACAGTCCTGGCCAGACTCCCAAATAAACCAGTGGGTATATACTTCTCCTTATAAACAATTAGCTCTCCTTAGAGCACCAGTAGCATTGTAAGTGGAGACTCACGGTTATAGGAGCAATCACAAGCCGGTAGTGAAACTGAACAGCAACACAGGCAATCTGCAAACCGCCAGGAAACTTCTCTCTGCTGATGTAGGGTACATCCCCCGCAGTTGCTGAGTGGCAGGTATGAGAGCTACCTGGCGTGCCACCGATAACGAATAGCAAGTGAAAGAACACACCTCCCGTCGGAGGCAAAAACGATGCACAGCCGGGAGAAGGAACTGCAAGCAGGCAATGGTGGTGAAAAAAAGCGTTTAATCCAACATCATGGTAAAAGTCTGGCGGATCCTCTGACGCGTTTCAGAGGCCCATGGCTGAAACGCGTCAGAGGATCCGCCAGACTTTTACCATGATGTTGGATTAAACGCTTTTTTTCACCACCATTGCCTGCTTGCAGTTCCTTCTCCTGGCTGTGCGTCGTTTTTGCCTCCGACGGGAGGTGTGTTCTTTCACTATTTATAAAGGTAGGCTGGGTGAGCTTAAAACCAGGGAGGAGGGGTCACAAACCTCCAAACAATGGCTACCAATTGACATTTACACCCTCACACTGTCCCTGCACGCTCTGAACCCAAACCTACCACAACATATATATTTGTGTCAATAGGAGCGCAACTTGGAATGTGACCTAATGTATACAAGAAAAGACAAAACGCCCCAATGCCACATCCTACACTCTTACCTGTGACAAGAAAAACAGAGAAGTATTTAACTGTATGATTTATCATATTGGATGTAGCATTGTGGACCTTTTGTCTTTTGCAGTATACATTAGGTTAGGGGTGCGCAAACTGTCCCTCCCAGAGGGGGCACAAGATTGTTCAGGGGGGGCACGGGCGGTTGCAGAGTCCCCGCGCTATTCCCCCCAAGGCATTTAAATTAATGTCGGGGGATTGCGTGAGGCCTCTGCAACTTCACTTACCTTGTCATCGGCAACGCGGCGTAAAATGACGCTGCAGGGTCATGTGACGTCACGTTGGCATGGCAACGCAACGTCACGTGACCCCGCGGCATCATTTGACGTGGGAGAGCCAGTAGGTAAGAGAGGGGGCGCAAGCAGGCATGGGGGCGCAAGCAGGCAGGGGGGCGCAGCGGGGAAATATTGCTTTGATAAAGTGCCATCTGGCGCGAAACGCGTAAGTGTTTTTTTTACCTGTAAACCAATGTGCCAATAACATTTTCTAAGAGCTTACCCTCTGCCCTCTGTGTGATCCTCCGCTTGTGCACCGCCACTTTCTTGCTTTCTTCACCTCTGGACCGGACATTGGTTGGAGCACGCCGAACGCGGAAGCTGCAAAGAAGGAGATCCCGTGAGTACCCTATCTTTTTCATTTAATTTTTGCCCACCATTATCCATATACTATACGGAGTTGATATGACAACACGGATGATTTTTTAATGCACTCGGTTATATGACTTACTGTAGCTATTTACAAATCATCATACTACTTAGGATTGCATTGGATCAACTTTATTGAAAGTGGATGAATACTCTTTGGAGGGGTTTTTTGGAATTTGAAAAGGGACTCACGGGAATTATACTTTATATCCTATTCTTGCTACCGTTATTATAGCTAAGGATCAAGTTCTACCCTGCAACACTATACTGACATTTTATATACACAGCTAAAGAGGTTTTCTGGAGCGCTGTGCTGTTGTTTCACAAACTGCATTCTCGCAGGTCACAATCCCAGTAGCACTCATGTTGACAAATATATATGATGTGGTTGCTTTGGGTTCAGAGCTTGCAGGGATAGTATGAGGTGTAAATATCAATTGGTAACAGTTGTTTGGCAGTTTGTGACCAAGGATGGTCGAAACTCTCCCTGGAATTCCGTGGATAATTTATACAAAATCCGTCCCGCGCACTAAAATACGCATGCGGATTGCATACTTAAACATCCGGTCAGATTCAGTCAAATTCGTCATTGCATACAGTACTAATGTATTTGTAAGAATTCGTTTTTGAATTGTTAAAAAAGGAACACACACACACTCCATTCCTAAAATGCCTTAGACTTATTAACCCAAATAGCACTTTGTGTGCTGTAGGAAACAAATGGAATCACTTCCTGCAGTTTACAGAGTTACATTTATTTTAAAATAAAGTATTTAAATTCAGTACGTGTCTGGCAGATGTTACAGTGAATATTTTTGTCCCTGTCCTGTTATTCCGTCGCCATTTTTGTGCATATCCTTCATGTAGCACCAAAATTAGTGCTCATACCTGTAGTAGCTCTCTCCCTCTGGTTTCCTTTAACAGCAGACAATATATATATTTGCATATATATTGCTGCATATATATATATATATATTGTGATACCATCACTGTCCTCTAGGTGCTGGAACAGTGCAGTCAGGGACCTTTCCAGGTCTCAGAGAGGTAATCCCCTAGAGTAGCCAGCAGCACCTGCTGCCTAATTGAGAAGGCTGAACTCCTGATTGCTCATGGAGTTTTGAATGAGGAAGTGTTTTAAAAGACACAGGAAGCTGCCAGACAGAGATACTGTTTTTCCCAGAGAAGGGAGGAGATATAAGTGCTCCCCAGCTGCGGAAGCTGGTACAGAGGACCTACAGAGGAGTTTCTCTGGGCTCAAGGTGGGGCTGAGTTCTCTTAAGAAGAAGGAAGGATGAAAGACCGTGCTGAAGCAGGGACGTCTGCTCCAAAAGGACTAAGACAAGCAAAATCCTTATTATTGTGTGCAGAGCCTGTATACATTGTTGCATATGCCAGGGCATGTTTTATCTGGGAACAGTATAGTTGGCCAGCGGTCTTTAGAAAGAACTGAAGAAAAGGGAGTTATTTTCCCTAACGGGAATAGGTATTTAATTTTATGATTTGTTTTGATTTAAAGGGACGATGGGCCTGTTGTATGATTTAATCCCTGTAAATAAAACCCCTACAGTTAAACATTATACAGTGATTCCGGCCTTAAATTGGGCCAAAAGAGACTGCAATGTGGTGTGGGCATCACAATTGGTGGAGAATGCGGGTAGTCCAAAAGCCACTGAGCAGTGGAAACTGGGTTTAAAAAAATAAATGCGGGGATTTAAAATGGCCGCCCAACTGAAGTGAAAAGCAAGCAAAGTCTGTCCCACTGTGTATTACCAGTTGTGCTTACAGCATACACAGAGAATGTGTGAAGTGTGGATGCAATAGCACCCAGAGGTCAGTAGATGAAGATATGTTACATGTGGGCCACATATATATATATATATATATATACATACACATACACATACATACACACACACACATATATATATATCCCCTGATGAAATCACCGTGAGAGTGAAGAAACGCGTAGGGAAGAGTTTTTAAGCTATTGTGTATTCATTTAACACTCATCGATCACTGCCAATACACCACGGACGTTTTTGGGACATTCTGTGTGTTGCTGGGACTTACCTCCGCCTTGCGGGGTCACACTTACCATACCTCCCATCCGGATACCACTGAGAGGGTGGTGGACTTCCGGGTCATACTGTGAAGGGCTGTGCAGTTCCTGTACCTCTACCGGACGTCGGTTCAGAGAAGCTGAGACTACACAGAAGGAGAGAGTGGCGTGCAAGTGGAGCAACATCGTGTGCAGTTGGCGAATGAGTATACTCATTACATGCTTTTACCTTTTTTTCGTTTGTGAGTTTACATTTGTTGGTTCTACCATTTTTATTAAATTGTATTTTTTCATGCTGCACTAGGATCGGGCGCTTTCTTTACTTGTTGTTCATATATATATATATATATATATATATATATATATATATATATATATATATACACAGTATATACAGTATATACTGTATTAGAAAAGAAAAAAGAGGAAAAGCGCCCGATCCATGTGTAAAATCCAATGATTAAGGTTTAATAACACGAACAAAGACAAATGCACACTCACAATTTGCCAATAAAATAAGAGCGTTGTATGGGGCAAGCCCATGCACCAGCATGTATCAGACTGCAGCTAGTTTGTTCCGCTGAGCCGGAAGAAACGCGTAGGGTCACGTGGTTTGTGAGCTACGGGGGTGGAGCAGTTCAGACGCCAGACACCAGACACCAGAGAGGAAGTTTCCTGAGTTACTCCCAGGACTATCCGTGCTGAATGGGAACTACAGGATGTACATTCGGGTTGCCGGAGAGAGATTGAGACGGTGACACCAGCAGCAGTGAAGCACCATTGTGTATGCACAGCGAGAGGGAACAAACTAGCTGCAGTCTGATACATGCTGGTGCATGGGCTTGCCCCATACAACGCTCTTATTTTATTGGCAAAGTGTGAGTGTGCATTTGTCTTTGTTCGTGTTATTAAACCTTAATCATTGGATTTTACACATGAATTGGGCGCTTTTCCTCTTTTTTCTTTTCTAATAGGTATCTGCTGGGAGGTTGTTGACCCCAAGGAAGAAGCTGCCCGGACCACAAGATTCTTTTAAGGTTACCCAATTTTGGGGTACAGGATATTAGACTTTTATTTGGTCATTGGTACAATTTTGAATTTTTTTTTTGATCTTAGACATAGTTTACATTTTTACCCCCCTTTTTTAATTATATATATTTTTCATTGTTATTATTAGTTGCACATTTTTTTAATTCATTGTATATGTAACGGTTTTTCTGAACCGGCCTGACCCACCCAATCTCATATTGGCCCCTGTGGTCTAACCAGTCCTCATTACAGTGTGATGTCTGGTGGTGCACCTGTTGGCAACAGGACTCCTGAGTCTCCCGCATGATGTTGTGTTGGGGATTGCCAACCCAGACAGGCAGCTGAGGTAGTGTGCTGAGTCCTACCTATATCCAGTGCAGCGCCTCCACCTCATCAGGATCCCAGCTTGAGCTTGTGGATGGTCCTGGTGAGGAACTCCTCTGTGGTGCTCCTCTCTGTGCAATTACTCCACACTTACACACGAGAGTATATTTCAACAGGATCATCTTTATTAGCACGGTGGGCCAGCTGCCCTCCACAATGGGTGAATTTAGCCCTCCATTGTTCACCGTACTTCCCTTTGAAAGGTATAGTCCTCCTAATGTAGGGATTCCCTATCCCCGCAGGGATATCTCCCTTGGTCACAGTTCCAACACTGTCCTTCTAATAGCTTCTTAACTCTTCCTCCATAACTCAGCAAACACACTCTTACTCTCTACTCCCAACTAACTTTTGATCAGTGCTGTGCCTTATGTATACTCTAGGGGGCTGACACAACTCTGACATCACTAACCGTGGAGTCAGAGCCTGTGACCACTCCCATCCATACATAGGGCACCTCACCAGGGTGTGAGGGCAAACCTCCATGATTACTGCTGGCATGCCCATAACTTACCAGGCCTTACTGTCAGCAGGAGAGATGAGTGCAGCCATTTTACAGCATGGCTACATATAATATCCACCTTCGTAGTTATCACTGCCACTTATACTGTATATTATGGTAATATTTTCAGGCATCTGTGCTAGGTAGAGTTATATTTTGGTCATCTAGTTCAGTGACACAGCAATTCAGGTGCCCACTTTCACCGGTGCTGTCTATTCCTTTTATCAATACACACACACACACACACACATACACACACACACACACACACACACACACACACACACACCACACCACACACACACGGAATTTCAAACATCACCCAGTGAGATCCTCGTGCGTGAGAGATTGAGAACCACATAATGGTAGAAACATACAAACAGTTTAAAATCTAGGAGGCCGATTATAAAATAAAGGGATTTTAGCACCAGAAAAAAAGATAACAGGGTGAAGAGATCCCTTTCTCTGGAAAAATCTATCATTAGAAGGAAAGTGAAAACCCATTCATTTTTTCTTTGTATGCTTTTTTTTTTAGCTCTCTCTATCACTGTATAAATGCCCATCCTTATCTTAACTCTGTTGCACTGCACTTTTCCAAAGGCAAAAAAAACCCATTTTATTTATCAATAGTTTTTATTGTACGGGGTATAGAAAAACGAAAAGGGTAGTATGGGGAACAATACAGTAGAATACAAGAAATAATAAAAAGCCAGTTTAAAATAAGCATACAAATAGTACAAGTCTACAATTTCCATACCAAAGCAACATTAAACACAAACCTACACAATAAATAAATAATAATCAGAGGCCAGGTCGGTGTATCGGAGATAGATTTAGTAGGGTGAGATTATGGCTAAGGATGCATGCCATGCGTTAAGTGCCAGGGCAGCTATAGTGTTTCCTATTGTGTTATTCTACAGTCATATTTTCCACATCTTTTCCACATCCTCTGTTTCCATTGTTTCAGTGAGGGAGAGCGAAGGATCTTCTGTGCAGATTCTGCAGGGTAATGGGCTGCAGTCAATATAGGAGTTGTTAGTTTGCATTCTGTGAAATATAGGCCTGGAACCAGGGCCACTGACAGATTTCCCGGGGCCCAGAACTAGAGTTAAGTCCAGGCCCCACCCGTGTTGGCGGTATTGCAAGCCCCCCCCCCATCTCATACCTCACGAGCCACCCTCTATTTCCCCCCCTCTTCCCATGTCTTTCTCTCCCCTCTGTCTCATTCCCTCATCCTCACTCACCCCCCTCCCACCTCACATGTATTTATCTCCCCTGCGTCTCACTCTTACTCCCTCTTTTCCTCACTCACTCACTCACTCACTAACTCACCCCCTCTCCGCTCACTCGCCCCCACCTTCCTTCAATTACCCCACACTCACTCAACCCCCCCAAAAAATACATACCAACCCCCCAATACATATATATATATTTTTTGTTTCAATTTTTTTTAAATTGTTTTTAGAGAGATAAACAACATATAATGAACTTTGTTATACATATACTGGAGGAACATTGACAGTTGTGGAAGTTACAATAGGTATCACCAATCATTTATCTTTGCTTAAATAAAATATTTGTTTTACCATGTTTATTGCATCGTTATCATATGTTCCCACAGCTTAGGTATTAGCGGGGAAGCAGCCGCTTCCTCGTGTGTCTCTCTTAGTGATAGTGTCTCCTCTTTCCCAATACATATTTTTTTAAAAACCACTCCCCCCATTCCATATTAAAAAGACCCCCACTCCCCAAATACATATAAAAAGACCCCCACCCACCAATACATATGGAAAGACCCCCACTCCCCCAATACATATAAAGGCCCCGGCTCTCCCTCAGCTGCAGGCCTCCTCGCGCTGTGTCCCATGCTGAGCTTCCAAAGTCAGCATGCACCGGAAGCTGAGGCTCGGCTAACGTCCGGAGCGCTGACGTCAGAGGCCAGTCGCGTGCCGGCAGAGTTTGATGGACAGCCGGGGGCCTGGCCGAGACTGCAGTCACCGGGCCCGGGACACCTGTCCCTTCTGTCCATCCCTGTTGGCGGCCCTGCCTGGAACAGGGACGTCAAGTTGGTGGGTTCAGGGAGATAATAGAGGAACACTGGTGATATTTTTTTATCTGAGTTATGTTATATCGGTCACAAATAAAAAGTAAAGGGTTCTTGCCCATCACTTAATGAACAAAAAGATGTTGGCGCAGCAACATGAGTTGTTTGTTACCTTAGGTGCAACTAATGCTCTGCGGATAGAGTCTCCATGTGAGTTATAGCAAAGATTAATATACAGTATGACAGCGGGCAATGTAAGGGCTCACGTGCAGGGTTTGTTTCCTGCAGCAGACAGCTGCTGTGACATCATCACCTGGCTTCTCTACTGCCTATAAAAGGCACCCGAGCCCAACATACCTTGGTTCACAACTGACTTGCTAGGTCAGTGTTTCTCTTCACTCCTTTACTGCAGTGCTGTTCCAGATTGTGTTCTCAGCTAACCCTGAAACCTGGTTCCGGCTCGCTCACAGAATACTCTTCTGATCCTGATCCCGTGTACTGACTCCTGCTCACTCCCTGAGTACTCTGCGGATCCTGGTCTCTGATTCTGACTCTTCCCGTGGTGCCCAACATTCACTACATCGATCCAAAAAGGTTTATTGAAGTAGTTAAATGATTGTAGGTATCAAAGTCTACAGCCTACGGGTTTCGGTCTGGGCTGGGGCCGTCCCGAGAGACCAGGATTTGGTGGACATTACCACCATATGTGGGCCATTGTGCCAACAATTACAGCAAAGTGGATGATTTTTTTTTGTATTAAATAGCAGAATGGTGTGCAGAAGTGCAGAAGTGCAGAAGTGAGCTACCCTACATATAGAACTATATAACTATTTTCTATAATTGTAACAGATCCGGAACACTTGCTAACACTCAGCCGTATGACCACCCAGTCTCCGTCATCTAGCTGTTCCACTTTTCATATATAAATATGCTTGCCACTTAATGTGGCAACCTTGAAAGATATTAAACCATGAGAAGAATTTGTATTGGACATCAAGGTCTCACTGTGTTGCTCCTCATGAGTTCCCATTAAGGAAAGTATCATTAGCTACCTAATGCTTTACCTGATTATAATGTAGCTAATCCCCTTTAGCTGGACCAGAGGACTCTATTTGAGAGAAAATATCTAATATTTCCACTACTGGTTAATGATCTTAACCTATTGATTGATTTCCAGAGAAAACTCTTTAGTGGATCATCCTGGAGGGAAATGTGGGCTATCAAACAATAAAGGGTATGATCTTTGGTTGTAGAAGACATTTCTAAGGGAATGCTACTTACTAGGTGCTGAGATACATCCCTTGGCCTGCAACTTTCAAACTCTGCCCATAATATAAGGCTTCTTGGGTCTGACCAAGTAACTAGGTGACTTAAGTTAGCAGCTATATATTAATACCTTCAGAAAGAAAGGCCTAGACCTCCATTAGATTTATCGAGACAGGCAAGAGATTGAAACATGTAAAGTATCCTGTGCTTCCATATAAAAGACCAGCTCCCGGAGAAATATATCCCATTAACCGAGTGGCTGATGGTGGTAAGATCAGGGCAGTCGTGCTGCAGAAGCTCCAGCACCATTGCAGTCTATCAGCTACTCCATCACACCTTCCAACTCTGTCTAGGCCAACAATCTCATACAGATCCACTCCTGGTTTTACATGCCCCTTGATAGCAACATTGGATTATTAGAGTAAAATCTAAAGAAAGGCCTGGGTCATTAATGCACTCTTGATCCAGAGATAGTTGGCAGATATATTGGGGACAATAGAGCATGGTAAGTGCTTTTATACTACAGTAAATAAACACCTTCACCAGAGATGTCAGCCTTTAAAGCAGCACTCCTGGTGCCACTTTTCTTTTTTTTTTTTAACGTAGGTTGAAAGTATGGGGTTTCTGGAGCTGAACCGCGTTAATTTCAGCTCCGGGGCCCCTCTGCTTCCCGAGATATTTAACTTCGTATGGGGAGCCAGTAACAGCGCTGGCTGGGCTCGTTGGGGCTAACAGAGGCGGCTTATGTTCTGCTGGCCAACAGGGAGCCGTAAGGTCCTCCCTTGTGGTTTCCTATTGGCCCGTGAGACACGCCCCCTTCCGAGGTAAGTTTCCCGGGAAGCAGGGGGTCCCTGGAGCAGGGGGAATTTCTGGAGCTTTAGGGTAACTCCCTGGTCCTTTTCTGTTTTAGTCACTAAGTGCAGATCTGTAACTATACACAAAAGAACCCTGACAACTATAGTGTTCACGTATAGCAATACTTTGTCTAGCAGTGCCAGCAGGTTCCGTGCTATCCATTACAGAACAATACAGGTAGACACTACAAACAATACAGTGGAAAGATATTGTATTGTGGCTGGCATGGTGAAGGACCACTACTTTTTATATACAAACGTACAGCCTCAATTTCTTCTACATTTCTGAAAATGCTCAGCAAAAATAACACCATGATAATTTGTGGTGGCCCCTTTTTTGGGGGGGGGGTGACCGCACTGTTTCCCTGCATTTTCTCAAATGAAAACAAGGAAGCGCTTGTCTGACAATCAGAAAAGAATGTCAGTGTTATGCAATATACAGCATGTCATGCACAGCCAATAGCCCGAGGAAGAACAATATTGTGGGATACTAATCCCGACTTGTACATGGTCTGTGATTGCAGTCATGCACGTCTGGCAGCTGTGTGAATAGCAAAAAGAAAAGCCACAGCCCTTGTATTGGGAAACCATGTCCCCCGGTCCCAGTGCCAGCGTCTTGTGACTTTATGAAAGTCATTATATTTCTGTTTGTCTTACTGCAACATTGAGATTGAAATCTCTTTGACACAGGGGCATGCAAATCATATTCTGTGAATTGCTTTGAGTACCATCAACAGTTTTATAAAAATGAGTTGATGTTTTGGGGCGGCGCGAAGGTACATCATCGTATGGATGTGATACCCCAAACACAGACATTGTAGTATCAACTGAATGTGAAATACTGTAGGGTAACGTGACTGAGACCGTGTGGGTATATGAGTTTATGGAAGCAGAGGAGAAAATGCAAGAAGTTGAAAGCTCTTTTGCAGCCAAGAGGGTCAAAATGGCAATCCCTCCAAATGACTGTGTGCTTACTTTGGTCACTGCTATATATCTATCATCATCATCTTCAGCCCTTGTCGATACAATGCTGGATGTAGGCCTCGCCAAAGATCCACCACATACTGCGGTTGTAAGCCTCTCTTTATATATCATCAGCCCTTTTCGGTCAACTGCTGGATGAAGACCTTCCTAATGATCTTTCAGGTGCTACAGTTGCAGTCTTCCCATCTTACTTTTGGTCTTGTTTTTTGTAATCCCTTGGCATTAAGTTGAGTACCATCATTGTCTGACGATGGTAATTTCTTCTTGCGATATGTCCGGCCCGCTGTCATTTTAATTTCTTCACCCTTGTGATGATGTCAAAGATTTTTGTATGGTTTCTGATCAATTTATTAATTTTTCGTGTCTCTTTGGGTAATATACCCAGTGTATGTATGTGTTCATGCATGTGTGTGGATACATACATACATACATATATCCTTCACTCAAATCCTTATCTCACTGCCTCGAAGTGGCAGGAAGGTGGCAATGGGTGTTCAGGAAGATGTATAGTGGCACTTGTGCTGGTGGGTTTAACCATACTATGAAGGCTTGAACAATATACCCGGCTAATGTGGAAAAGGTACATGCAAATGAGGCCGGCATGGCAAGTAAGGCTTCAACCCCAAAATATGGAAAGAAACTGGAGAAGAAGTAGAACAATCCCTGAAAAACTCTTTATATGCTGCTTGAAGAGCAGGAGAATTCCAGAACAATGGAGTAATGGCATAGTTATCCTCAACCACAAGAAAGGAGACAAAGAAGATCTCAAGAACTACAGTACAGACTAATCAGTCCACTTCCAATCACTTACAAGATTTTAATGAAGGTATTCACTAATCAGCTACAACAGACTCTGGACTTTGCCCAGCCCAGAGAACAAGCAGGATTTTGCAGCGGATACAACACAATGGCCCACATCCAAGTCCTACAAGAGGTGATTTCCCGAAGTAATAAATACGATCAACCACTCATCTAAGGATTCATATATTAAAAAAAAGCAGTTGAATCTGGTTACACCTGAGCGGTCCAAGATTCATTAAGAAGACAAAGTGTTGAGGAAGCATACATTTACAAGAATGCCACATCAACCTTTAGATTACATGAAGAGAAGGAAATGCGAGCAGGGAGACACCATGTCACCAAAGCTTTTCACAGCAACACTTGAATAATTGTTCAAAACATTTGATTGGGAAGAAATAGGAATCAAAATCAATGGTGAATATTTGAGTCACCGACGATTTGCTGGTGACATGGTCATTTTTGCCACAAGTCCAGAAGACCTCCAGCAACAAATTGGAGAACTCGCTGAAGCAAGTAAGAATGTGAGCCTCCGTATGAATCTCAGCGAGACCAAAGTGTTCAACAAATGTGTCAAGTCTGCAAAGGTCTAAATAAATGGGCTAGAACTAGAAGTAAAACTACGTCTACTATGGCTGGCAAATAATATGGATGGGAACCATTTGACTGAAATGAATAGGAGAAGGAAGATGGGATGAAGCATTTGGAAGATACAAGACTATGTCAATAGAACCTTCCACAGTGCCTCAAGAGGAAAGTTTTTGACCAGTGTATCCTGCTGGTGCTCATGTACAGATGTGAAACTTGGACCCTAAATACAAAGATAATTAAAAAAAACTTCAGACAACTCAAAGTATGGAGGGTTGTATGCTGGGTATTATCCACAGACATAGGGAAAATAATGAATTTATTCCAATCTAAACAAAAGTCTGCGACATCATCACAAGGGTGAAGAAATTAAAATGGCAGTGGGCAGGACATATGGCAAGAAAAAATAATCATCGTTGGACAAAGATGGTACTTGGATTCCAAGAGAGATTGAAAGACCAAGATGACGACCAAAAGTAAGATGGAGGAAGAAATTCAAAAATTTGTTGGAGCAACATCGAGAAGAGCTTACAGTAAAACCACAGTACCTGGAAGATCCAGCAGTGGATCGACAAGGGGTGCTGCTGATTTTATAGTAGAGCGTTACATTGGTGTCATATTTGGACACAATACACCTTATTTCCTTCATGATACCCCAGTGTGATGTGTCTTCAATGCAGAATTCATGGTTTATGGAGTGCCCAGTTTTGACCTTTTTCTTAGAGTTTATATATATCCTTAATCCTATAGCCATGCCTTAATCAGAAAAATGTAACAAAATTAACTTGTGTACCGTGCACGTATCATAAACCATAGCCATAGCACACTGGGTTATCATGAAGAAAATAAGGTGTATTGTGGCCCAAATTACACCTTCATCAGGTCCCATAGTGGACCGGATGACCCTGATGTAGGTCCCATGGCGGACACCAAAATGTTGGTGTCATATTTGGATCACAGTATTCCTTATTTTCAGCATGACAACCCAGTCTCCTGTGTCCTCTATCCAGAGTTCCTGGTGTTTGTGTGTTTGTGTGTGTGTGTGTGTGTCTATATATGTATAATGTGTGGGGGCTATATATATTTGGTTATATATATCTGGGTACGAGAGAGGGTGCTGGTACAGTATACAATGTGGCATTAGGAGGCATAGTGGCAAAAACATTTAATACCAGTAGGTAACAATAACAAAAAAGGTGGATTTAAAAAACCGAAGTAGAAAATGTATAAGTATATACTGTACATATCCAAAATACTACTCATGGAGTCTGATCATGTATGTACATCTACATGAATGTACCTATTAGTATGTACAGCGTTGTTTGGTACCGTGGTTACCAAATGTATTTTAATTTTTAATATTTAATTTCTCTGAAATGGTTCAAGCAAATTGTCTGAAAATGTAGTATAAGTTGCAAAATAATACATTTAATGTTTTGTATCAAGAATCTGAATTTTTTATCACTTAAAAAAAAAAATGAATTCCAAGATGGCAGCAGCAATGATTTGGTTGAAACTCCTGGCAGATCTATGTATACACGGGTCAAACAAAGGTGTTTTAACCCCTCAGGTGCTCAGAAGAATAAATACGGGTGTTGTTTGTTCAAAGCATAATATCATTTATCCACTCCACATAGCTATGTATATAGAAATCACGTATTGTCTTTCCCAGCAGCTGGCTCCAAGTGAGCTCAAATACACTGAGATAGAAAGACTCACGATTAGTTGAAGTGGGTAGTGTAATAGCTTGATGCTCCTTGTACCTCGTTGCAATCTGTCACACCTCTAATGGATGATAAAGACACTGTTTGTGGAAACAGCGTGTAGAGCCGTGGCTTCAGTGAAGATCTTCTTGCCGCCAACCCTCCTGCTGCGGTGCAGTCGCAGAGGGCGGTCACATGACCGGCGGCTGAGGCGTCGCTTCAGAGTGACGAGGGACAGCGCAGGATCGTGGTTGAAGATACAGGACCAGTGGCAACCCGGCGTGCTTGCGGTAGACGTAAACAGGAAAATGCTCCCGCGGAAAAGGAAGGCAAACAGCAGCACAGCAATAGACGAAGAGAGGCTGATGGTGTAGATTAAAAGTAGACTTTATTGAAACAACGTGCTGACAGGTCCTCTGACGCGTTTCAGCCCGTGGGGCCTTTGTCAAAGAGGCCCCACGGGCCTGAAAAAGGCCCCACGGGCTGAAACGCGTCAGAGGACCTGCCAGCACGTTGTTTCAATAAAGTCTACTTTTAATCTACACCATCAGCCTCTCTTCGTCTATTGCTGTGCTGCTGTTTGCCTTCCTTTTCCGCGGGAGGATTTTCCTCCTGGCAGATCTATGTTGGGACGACAGAAAGGTATCCTCAAATGTAATCAGAATCGGTCAAGGCGTTTGGCCTGTGGAGAGAAAACACTCACAAAAACCGAAACACACACACAAAGTCTAGTGGAAGTCTTCACTTTGCTCGCTCATCCAATTAGAATTACTGTATTTAGGGATCATACTTAAATGAGCTTGGAATGCAGCAATTCCAAATGTGCAGTTATAAAGTAATGTTTACCACGTCACAATTAAAGGTAACCAACTTAAATCGTTTTAAATCAAATTGTCTGCAAGAGAAAATGACAGGATGATTTGCCAAGGAAGCACGTGATCAGGGTGACAGACTGAGCCAAAGCAGTTTAAAACAGCAAAGAAAATGTGTACTGTCAAAGTACGGTGAAGCAAACACATCTCGGGTGATAAAGAGATGTCAACCTCCAAGGCCTGAAATTAGGGAGATTTCGGTGTTCCAGACCAATAAAAGGCATTTTAATGGAAAAGTCCTGATTTCCATCATTTGAGATTCAGTTAAAGCAGCAGTCCACACTATTCGGTTTGTAGTGTGTATCAAGACACGGCAGAGAAGGCGCGGCAGAGAAGGCGCGGCAGAGAAGACGCGGTAGAGTAAGATATCGCAGTCAAAAATATAGAAAAATCAATATAGTGTATGTAACACCCGCAGGCAATAGAAGGGAGGCCTCAGGCCCCACCAAACTGTCCCAAAGTGTGTGTAGGTGATGCTCAGTGTTACCTTCAATCTCAGGGTGCTGGAACCTCATGTGGGGCTGGGATAGTGAGCAAGAAATTGAGAAAAAAGGCGCCAGGAACATTTAAAAAAAAAAAAAAACTTTATTAACAGGCAACTTCAGGTCGGCAACAGGACAGGTTTTGAAGAGTTGCAGACGCGTCAGAGGATTCAGTTGTGTTTTTACTTTTTTGGCTATTATGCCTAAATAAATTAATTGAATTATACCTGCCTCCAGCCCATCTTCTAGCCAGCTGTGCTCATTCCTTTTTTCTATATCTTTTCCAGTACCTTCTAGAAGAAAAAGCAGCCAATCACTGAGCTACACTAAGGGATTCGCAACATAAGATTGGGTACATAGAATAAGTTACTTACTAGGGCCTGTAAAAGAAGTAACTCCCTTAACTCCCTGTAGTGACCAAGAATCACCAAGATACATTTTTAACATACCCCAAGGGTACTACATGTATAAAAAGAAGCAATAAACAACAAAAAAGCAGGTGCCTCCAGCACAAACTGCAAGTGGGCTGCGCACTCTAGAAAATGATTTTAATAATAATAGGTGTAACGCATATTCTCCCCCCCCCCCCAATCGCAGATAGGGTGCATATGAGGAGAATCTATATGTATTACCGGTGTGGTGCTTTACCTGTTAGGCTCACCGGAGGCCTGAGCCTCCGCCAGTGAGAGCCTGGGGTGTATCCTCTGGAACAATACTATATGGTGCAGCGCCTCCACCTGCGATGGCTCCCAGCAGAGCGGGAGTTGTTCCTCGCAGGACACATTCAAATGAACACATACACTAGATGTAAATTAGCAACGGTCTTCACTATAACAATATGAATACACTTCTCACTCTATAACCTCTATAATACTAATGGTACAACTACCCAAAGCGCCAACGCAGGTCGCAACCCTCCACCGTGTTCCCACACCCAAACCCCAAGTGTGTGGTGACCGCGCGGCCCACTAGTATGAGGATGCTATAGGTGGTGCACTTGGTGACTGTACCTGTCCGGGGCTCCTGCACCCGGGTACAGCAGACAATCTTCGCAAAGGCTCCGCAGACGCGATGCCTTCCGCGACGCTCTTAGATATGCCAGTCTCTGCACTTGCAGAGAGTGCTTACCTGCAATCACTGGCCAGGATATTTCTCTTCCTGACTGGACCCTCACTTGTCTGGGTTCTACAGGACCCTGTCCCTGTCTAAGTGGAGTCCCTGTAGTAACCACAAGCTGAGGTGATTGGGGCCTAGCTGGGGCCTAAGGGAGATGTCTGTCCTAGTGTATGAGCTACTTGCTCTCTACACTTACCCTCCCTCCCCTGTCTGTGACCCATCTTCAACTAACTCACTTACTGCAGCACACAACAATGTATCTTTCCTCTCAGGGGAAGCTGTAAGTCCTATTGGCTGCTGTTGCATCAGGTGTCTCTCTGCCTCTAAGCTTCCTGGGACTTGTAGTCCGGCTGCTGTGGCATCAGGTGTATCTCTGCCTCTAAGCTTCCTGGGACTTGTAATCCATTGCAGATCTCTTTTACATTGGGGCCGTGTGCGCGATCGCTACTGCACATGCGCGATCCTGTAATGGCCACCGCTGCACGCCTCTGCACAGGCTCTATCTGTGATGGCCGCGACTGACGCGCGAACTCCCATGCCAACCCTAACATGGCTGCCACAGAAAAAAAGATGGTGTAAAACAGCGCTACATATATAAATAAAAACACTTAAATGGTGTAAAACACTGGCAGACAGGTAAAAAACTGACAGTACAGTCAGTCAAATGGCGTAGAGAAAAAGGGGTGAACCGGCGCCACAAATAATAAAGTGAAAACCAAACCAATAAGGTGTAAAGTCCAAATGAATTCCTAATATAGCTGGTAATCAAGGATTCTCACATCAACGAAGTATATGTGAAAAAAAGAGAAAGAAACAAATTATGGTGCAGTACATCAAACACTGGGGCTTAGGAACAGACTAACAACACAAGACAAACAAGACATACAAACGAAAATACACTAGCACGGCCTAATAATAAAGACAAAGCTGATTTATTACTGGGTGTGGAGGGTAAAATAAACACGCATCCGGAGGGGTAAAATTACAACCCTACTCACAAGATGCTGGATTAATACAGGCAACGAACTGGAAACATGCTGCTGGGCTTCCAAGATGGCGACCGGAGGACTCTCGCTGGCGTCCTCACGTGACAGAGGTGGAAGGTGTGTCACTCAAATGACAGGACTTCCGGGCGGATGTGACGTCACGCCCACTAGAGTCCCACCACAGACGTTCCTCCTTCACTATTCCTCCGCAGGTGCACCACGATACCACCACGAATCCGCTTTTGAACTGTTAAACTGCAAACGTCTCCACAGAAGACTGCAAACTTCTCCACAGACCAGGACAAAGCTCTAAAAACACTCGAAACTTCCCGATGCGTTTTGTACGTTTTGAATAAGTACGCGCATGCGTACGAAACGCGCCTGTATTAATCCAGCATCTTGTGAGTAGGGTTGTAATTTTACCCCTCCGGATGCGTGTTTATTTTACCCTCAACACCCAGTAATAAATCAGCTTTGGCTTTATTATTAGGCCGTGCTAGTGTATTTTCGTTTGTATGTCTTGTTTGTCTTGTGTTGTTAGTCTGTTCCTAAGCCCCAGTGTTTGATGTACTGCACCATAATTTGTTTCTTTCTCTTTTTTTCACATATACTTCGTTGATGTGAGAATCCTTGATTACCAGCTATATTAGGACTCCATTTGGACTTTACACCTTATTGGTTTGGTTTTCACATTATTATTTGTGGCGCCGGTTCAGCCCTTTTTCTCTAACATGGCTGCCGCTACTCCGTGGGCTACACTGCGCGTGCGCGAACTCCCGCACATGCGCACAAGATGGCGGCGCCCTGTTGCTGACATCGCCGACACACTCGCCCCCCCGCTGCATTCCCTACTGGAGCGAGGCTGAGTGAGGGAGAAAGGGGCAACCGGGGAGCCAGACTGGCTACATAGGCATTAGCCATAACACTGACATTTCGCGCCATGAGTTGAATCTTCATCAGGGATGCCCTTGTGGACCGAAACGTCAGTGTTATGGCTATTGCCTGTTGCTACTTTCTGTAGTTTTGGATCAAACACGGGAACAAAAAAAATCCCCTACAACTATCTTGACAACTGTGGGGTCCCCGAAATGTCAGAGGATCACAGACGAGCTCCGGGGGACCCCCAGGGTCGGGTCATTTCTAATTTTTTGTAAAAGGTGTTCTGGGGGAATTGCGGCTTCAAAGATTATGAGGCCGCTGATGTTAAAAATCAGTGAGACCGACTTCAAATAAGCCTGACTGATAAAATCAGGGCGTTTCGACTCCTGAGCTTACATGATTCCGCACCACACTGGATATAGAGCAGGAGATTGCTTTGCTTTAAAATAGTCTCTGTATACTTATTTAAAAGAAGTTTTTTATGCTGTCGACAGGTTTTTCTTGACGTGTTTGTACTGTTCTTGTGCAAATAAGACTGGGAAAGCAGCACATTCTGTAGCTTTGTTAGAAACCCTCTTGTTCTGCACATTGGCTGTGCCCATGACTGGAGATCTGAGATCTGAGGAGTGAGGAACATTCCAGTGGAATTAAGGGCAGGGAAAGAGGTATTTTAAGCATGCAAAAGATGAGGAAGCAATGAACTTAAATGTTTCCATGCAACCTCATTACTAAGCCCCCCTTTTTTTTTTAAAGAAGTTTACTACAACTTCGTAACATAGAATGCAATAAACTCAAAGAACATAGCCATGTAACATCACTGCTACTAACTTAACAGGAAAAAGCCCAACATCATGTCGCAGAATCTGAAATACATGATTGTTTAGTAATGATGAGTTCATTACGGGTTCATACCAGGCAGAGGACAGACAGAATGCTGTATCCCAGAGCTGCGCTGATCAGGCCTGACTTGTAAAAATGCCTTAGGTTCCATCAGTTGTTGCTCTTTTAGGTAGGGTGACCATTCGTCCCGGTTTTGCCTGGGCTGTCCCGGTTTTTGCCCGCCCATCCCGGGAATGTCCCGGTTTTTCTCCCTGGTGCGCGGGGGAGTAGGCGACGGTGCGCGGCGAAGCGCGCAGGGGGGGGGGGATGCGAGCGGCGGCGCCGGGGAGGATGCGGCAGCCGGGTAGTTTTTTTCCCATGTTAGAATGCGGCTGGGCTTTAAGCAGGGGATTGGTTGGAGGTCATAGGGTGTCGGGGGCGGGGCTTTCTACCTGGGCCGGATGGAGTGAGCTGCTTTTCAGTGAGGTGTGTGTGTGTGTCTCCTGTCTGTGTGTGTCCTGTATGTGTGTGTGTGTCCTGTCTGTCTGTGTGTTTGTCCTGTCTGTCTGTGTGTTTGTCCTGTCTTTCTGTCTGTGTGTGTGTGTCATAGGAGGAGAGGGAGAGATATGAGGAGGTAGAGGTATGAGGAGGGGGAGATATTAGGAGCTGAGGGGAAGGTATGGGGAGAGATGAGGATCTGAGGGGAAGGTATGGGGAGATATGAGGAGCTGAGGGGAAGGTATGGGGAGGGGGAGATATGAGGAGCTGAGGGGAAGGTATGTGGAGGGGGAGGTATGAGGAGCTGAGGGGAAGGTATGTGGGGGGGGTGTATGAGGGGAGTGTTTGTCACTGAGTGAGTTTGTCACTGTGTGTGTATGTGTGTGTGTGTCACTGTGTGTGCACGTATATTGGGGAGGGAGGTTGAGTGTGGGGAGGGGAGAAAAATGCATGGGGGTGTAAGAGAGAGGGGGGAAGGAAAGGGTGACTGGGGAGTGTGAGGTGAGGTGGGGTGAGAGTGAGGTGTGTGAGAAGGGGGGGTTCTCGCAAGGCCGCCCAAACGTGGGTAGGGGGCCCCGGTGGAAACGTTGTTCCTGGGCCCCGGGAAAGCTGTCTGCGGCCCTGCATGGCAGTGATGTCACTGACTGCTACGAGGAGAGCAAGAGACCCTATTTTGCAAGGTGTAATATAAGTCTTAATTTTAATTAATGCCTACATTTTTTTTATTTAATTTTAATTTGTTAATTATTTTCATTTTAATTCATGTCTTCATTATTTATACACACACACACACACTGCAGGGCCCACCTCCTACACACAAACACACACTGCAGCCCCCACCAACGGGACGCGTTATGGTGCCGAGGCATCACGTGATGCCACATTGTCATGGCAACATGTCACCGCCTAACGTCAGTGTCTCGTTGTCATGGCAACGGGGTGCGTCAAGTGATGTAATTTGTTTTATAAATAATTGTTTATTGTGTCCCGGTTTTTCATTTTGAAAATCTGGTCACCCTACTTTTAGGGTCCTCTGAAAATATCATTTTACACTGGCATTTCTCCAAAAAGAAACCGTGACAGGAGAACTGAAAACAATAGAAATGCAAAAAGAATGTGGAATTGTGTTTTGTATATGAGGCCCAAATACGAGAAGGTGCACCTTGTAGTGCAGTCATTGTTACCCTCCCCCCCCACCCCGCTGAGACATGTGAAACAGCAATCAGTGTTTTGAATATATCTAATATTGCTCTGATTTACTGTGCTTATCCCAATAATTGGAGTGGTGGCCTCCTTTATTCATGGGCATAACGGATATGTTTAGAACTAATTAGAATTTACTGTTAAGCGCTTGTAATCCCGGGGCAGCCAATCACAAATGACCTTTGTTCTCATGCTTTGTGATGTCATCATAAGCCCAGTGCCTAGAGCCATTCTGACTCTTACCCAGATCCTTTCCTGGGGGGCCTGATGAATTCCTGAATAGCAGCTAATTCTGCTTCTCTGTTTCACCAACGACGGCTTCATCATTTCAAGACCACACAAAAACAACAGAATATCTGGAGAATCCTCAGGGAAGGCACTTCTCACATTGGGACCGAAACGTTGGAATCTTGTGCTCTGTTTATTACAAACCTATTTATTTGACTTACCTGAGTGCTGTCTGCTGATTTCGTGAGAACGATATCGTGTGTGTGTGTGTATATATATATATATATATATATATATATATATATGTAACCCTTATTCCCCGCCCCCCTAGACTCATCTGACATATCTAGGGTGTGTGAGGGCGGATTACATGTACTTAGTGGTGCGTACCTGTGTGGAACAGGAGGGCCTGAGTCTCCCGCGGTGGTGTGGGGGATCACAGGACCAGGCTTCTGGGGTAGTAGCCTCCATGATTTCAGTGGTGGTGCAGCGCCTCCATCCTCTATACCTTCCCAGGGTATGGGGTAGGACCCGTATAGAAGAGTGACCCCTGGTCCCAGGGTGGATGCTCCAGAATCACACAGCAGTCGTTCTTAAAAAGGTAATGTCTCTCTTTATTTGGTCGAGCAGTGCCCGGCAGGAGTAGTGACAAGCAGCCACAACAACAACAGCAATGTCCCCAAATCACACGGCCCTCCAATCTGTACAGGCCTTTCCTCCTCTCCTTCCCTCCAAGCGTACACTCCGACAGGATGGACTGGGCTGGGGCCTCAATACCCCGCTGCCCACCTCAGAGGGTATCCTCTGGGTGGGTAATGGATTCCCCCCCATCACCCCATCATCGGGGTGAGGGGCATTGGTCCACCTGAACTCGGCTCGCTCTCCAAATGTCATAGGCCAGAGTTCTCTCTCTTGCTGCTCCCAGGACGGAGCTAGGTATACTCCTCTCACTCCCAGGACAGACTTCCAGAGTCCACTCCTCGTAGACTCCAGAATAGACAGACCTGTCACTTACAGGAATGGGCTGCTAAATATGCTTAGCCCCACCCATCATGATGTCAGCAGTACCTCCCCCTGTCTCATGCCTGCAGCAGAGTCAGGGGCATGCATCTATCAATCAGAGCAGGGCTTGAAGGGGGGAAAACCCATGATCACTACTGGTGCCTGCCTCTAACAGGACTTACCACAGTAGGAGGAAGATAGGTATAGCCTGTGCTGTTTACAGGGGGCTACACATATATATATATATATATATATATATATATATACAGTGTTCGACAAACCTATAAATTTGCTCGCCCCGGGCGAGTGGATTTAACCCCCGGGCGAGTAAATATTGGCCCAAGCAGCACACGTTTGGTACTAGGTGGCGAGTAGATTTTTTTGTGTGGCGAGTAGATTTTTTGGTGATTTGTCAACCACTGTATATATATATATATATATAAAAAATGGAAATATTACTGTATGCTCATTTGCATGGCTTAGACAGGTCTGCAACACCGCCTTTCACCATTATCACCCAGCACACAGCACTTTCACTGCAGCAAGGGATTCTGGGAAATGACATGCAAATGAGCACACAGTGCCACCTTTTGCTTCAAAACCATTCAACATGGTTCCCCTATAGGCTTAAGCTTGCTGCATGGTCACAGCTTTGAGCACAGCCAGAGGTTAAGATGCATAGCCAGTAAATATATATATATATATATATATATATATATATATATATATATATATATATATATATATATATATCCATATAATAGATCAATTTTAATAACTCAAATGGAGACTATTAAAAGATAGGAAATCCACTCACAAAGTATTCAGAATATGTCACATATATAATAGATATAACTCAGGGTTACCAGTTGACAATCAATTGAACATATTTATTTAACCCCACAGGGCAGGTGGGGCGGTGCCAATACCCAGATACCGCACAGGGAAGGCGGCCCTGCCCATCACAGAGATAGCTACGTCTCAGGTCACCCAAAGGGTTAACAGGTAACAGGCAGGGTAATCAGAATGAGAGGCAGGAGCACCGTCTTCCAACAACCTCTTTAACTGAGCCCATAACATCCCCATCTTTTCCGGGCACAACATCACAGGGTTCTCTGGGAAACCCTGGCTGAACCAATGTAGCCACGTGAGACAGTCACACACACAGGAAGCCTGTGCGTGACACCACCTGTAGCAACGCAGCAGCTACTGTAAGTGGTTACTGTGCGGTGTTCCTGCTGCCTACCTTATCTACCTGCCATAGTTATATCTCTCTCCTCCAGAAAACTCTGCAGCCGTTAGCAGAAGGGTGACCTGATTGGGAACCCGAATAGACAGACCAGGGGTTGGAAAGCGCCACGGAACATAAGCTGCGGCTCAGGAGTAGCCGAACAAGAGGAAAGAATACGCCAGGGGAAGAATACGCCAGGGGAAGAATACGCCAGGGGAAGAATGTTCCGGAGCACAAAAGGAAAAAAGATTTGGGGACATGAGATCTTATTGAAATGTTTTACCACAGAAGTGAAAGGACTTTCTTTGCCCGAGGGACCGGCTAAGATGGATGAAAGCTTTCTTCCTGCTTCTACAGTAGGTAAAAGGAAGGGTTCAGGCGGTTCACAGCTTGCCGCAGGGGTACAAAAAACTGGTGTCCAGGCGCAATCACATTAAAAGGTTGTTTATTGAGTGCATACAGCTAGTTCTTTCTGCCACAGAAAAAACTCGACGCGTTTCGTCCACCAACAGGACTTGGTTGGCAGAAAGAACTAGCTGTATGCACTCAATAAACAACCTTTTAATGCGATTGCGCCTGGACACCAGTTTTTTGTTATCCTGCGGCAAGCTGTGAACCGCCTGAACTCTTCCTTTTACCTACTATATCAACTGGCTGGAGCGCGCTTCACAGCGCACCTGATCAGTGTTACCTGCATCATCAACACGACGATTGAACTCGGCGAGTCAAGTCAGTGAGTACTCCTGCTATCTGGGGGGTTGCTGTTGTGTGAGACGCCGGGTCTGTGAGGGCAGTGGCGGGGAGCAGTTGCGGTTAGCCGTTTCAGAGTCCCACGCAGGGGACACGGCTTTTACTGCTGGATCTGTCTCTCCTTACCACACTCTAGCCCCATCCCGTTGTCAGTCTTTATTACACAGCCCAACGTACTCACCTACATCTGTTCCGTGCGGTTATGGGTTAACTGATTACGAGCGCTTTAAGGAATTTATACATTGGATAACATTGTGGATTACATGCGTGCACGATATAGAGCATCGGTTCCTTTGGAGTTTATTCTCTGATTTTGTTCTGCTTCTACAGTACTTCGTGCAGGGGCGCTCAATTCCAGTCCTATAGACCCCCTCAACAGGTCAGGTTTTCAAGCATATCCCTGCTTCAGCACAGATCATTCCGACCGAGCCACCTGTGCTGGCGCAGGGATATTCTGAAAAACCTGACCTGTTGGTGGCCCTCGAGTTGAGGATCCCTGATTTTGTGGATTGAGAGGCGGTGCTACCTCCCGTGGCAGGGTGTGGTTCTGTCTCTTCATGCCAGTATGGTGGTGACTCTGCAGCCTGTGGTACCGGTACTGTACATGGTGCTGCTGATGTCCATATAGCAGTATGCAGACAGTGCAAACATTTCGCCAAAGTTTGCAAACTAGGTGAAATGTGCCAATTTTTGCCAAATCGGACAGTTTCGCCAATCATTTTGGAGAGAGCCCTATTTAGTAGATGGCCAGAACTAATTTAAATCTTGTGAATATATTTAGCAAATTTAAATTGGCTTATTACCCAGGTATCTGAAGTGTACTCACTCACTCACACACTCACTCACACTCACTATCTCTCAACAAAAGCCGTGTTTCAGGCACTAGATGTTGTCTGGACATAGATTCTCTGGAAAAGTTAGTCACATTTGCTGTAACTTTTTCAGTTGCTGTAAAATTCGCCGTTTCACGACTTAAAAAAATAAATAACTGTGGCCCAAACCCGTGTAAGTTCGCACAGCCCTTACTTTGAGTACACACAGATGTGTCTTATAGTTTTGTATGGCGGAGCGACAGTTGTGTGGTGGGGGGTATACGCTTACAGGCCAACTATTTATGAGGGAGACTCCCTAATTATTTGGTGAATAATGTACCATTTTTCTACTTTTTCCCTGAAAAGTTTCTTCAACCCAATGCAAAGCAATGTACGATTGAGATTTCTAATCCTAATGTAGGAACAGGTAGAAAAATGGCAGTGCACTGCCAAAAAGACCAGAAGGAGGCTCACGGTGGCAGCAGCAAAAATTTATTGCATTAAAAAGATTGAAACTAAATGTCCCCCCTAAGCTACAGCAAAAGTCCACCAACGCGTTTCGGGCTCTATGCCCTTTCTCAAGGTGAAGAGAAAGTACTAGTCCCCCAACCCTATTAGGGCAACTTTATTGTACACACAGTACATTGGTAGTTCTTTCAACTGCAGTTATTATTATTACAAGGACTTGTTCTTCAAATGCACTGGCGTTCTGTGCACTTCTAATCCTAATGTAGGATTGAGATTTTGAAACCAAATCTCCCTTACGTGACTTTTCCCATGTTAGCCGTAAGGCGTAGAGGCAATTGAGTGCCAGCCCAGTAATAGAAGATGGTACCGTGGTGACCCGTAGGATAGACAAATGAAAGCAAGTGATACCTTTAATAACTAACCCGTGGTTAAAAAGAGCGCAAGTTTCCAGGGCCTCAAAGGTCCTTTCGGGGAGATTTGTTTTACCAGCCATGTAATAAACCAAAGTGTCTTAGATCAGGGAAACTGTAATAATTACATTTCTTACAGCTGCTAAAAAAATGGATCTTTCTTAAAAGTATGTCAAATGTTGTCCTTTTGCAGATCCTCAAAGTTGCCAATTATCGGGGATACAACAACATGGCTGCTGGTGACTACTTCTGCGGCATGGATTTGCAATACATATGGCTTTTTTAATCAGCCATAAGCGTTTCAGCAACCATCCTGTCTAATTTATTTTACAGATTGACGATAGCGATATAACATAAATAATACATTAAAAGCTGATCAAGTGCATCCCCCTGGAATTCTGTGGAAAAATTAACAAAACCCACCATCTAATTAGCTGCCTTGTATTTACCTGCTTTTAATAATAATAATAATAATAATAATAATTTGTTCTTTGATAGCGCTGCTAGTTTTACGCAGCGCTTTACAGAGACATTTTGCAGACACAGTCCCTGCTCCGTGGAGCTTACAATCTATGTTTTGGTGCCTGAGGCACAGGGAGATAAAGTGACTTGCCCAAGGTCACAAGGAGCCGACACCGGGAATTGAGCCAGGCTCCCCTGCTTCAAACTCTCAGTGCCAGTCAGTGTCTTTACTCACTGAGCCCTCCCTCCCTTTCACCCCAACGTGAGGCTGGCCTTTCACCTCTTTAGTTGCTGAACAGGTGGAGCTTTGGCTGTCTGGAAGTGTGAATTCACGCTCACAAAACCATAGAATATGTACAGTCTTTTGAAATGACGTAAAGGTGTGTGTTGGTTTAGCAAATAAGGTTGGCCCGTTCCCCGAGGACATATAGAGAGAAAGCCCTCATGCGTTATCTTGGTCAGGGACCCATGGAAGCGAAACTTTCCAGGAACTAAGATTGATTTGCAAACCGGGATCTTGGTAGAATAAAAAAAGAAAAATACTTAATAAAGAGACAGTCCAAGCATCCCCCCCCCCCCCCATTTTGTTTATTTTTTTTGGATTGAAGCAGGGGGTCTCCGGAGCTGAACCCCATTAATTTCAGCTCCGGGGGACCCCCTGCTTCCCGAGATACTTACCTCCGTAGGGGGTGCGAGTAGCTACTTCGTCTCGCAAGTTGGGTTCATGTAATGGCGGATGTTCAAAGCTCCCGCGTCCTCTGGACCAATAGAATGCCGCGCGGCTTCCGATTGGCCGACGTGACATGGGAGCTTTAAACTTTGCCGCGCCACCAACACCCCCTGCGGAGGCAAGTATCTCAGGAAGCAGGGGGTCCCTGCAGCTGAAATGTACAGGGTTCAACTCCAGAGACCCCCCTGCTTCAAATCTATGTAAAACCCGCTTGGGCTGCTCCTTTAACCCATCCTATGCTGGAGGACAACAAAATACACCTACAGATGCCAATTTCTAAGGATCAAAAAAAATCGGTGAGATTTTGGATTTCTGTTAAAAAAAGAAAGAAAAAGAAATGGTATTTTCATGGAAAAGCGCAGATTTTTATCAGTGAGAGTATCCATTGAAATTTATGGGACTGTTGATACTAAACGAATGAGACTGACTCCAAATGAGTGAGATTCACAGAACATCGATGACAGATGGTACTGTATGGCTGTGCAATCGTTCTGCACAAGGGGGTGTGTGGTGTGTGTGTCCTACCCACATTCGTGTGTGTGTGTGTGTGTGTTCTACCCACATTCGTGTGTGTGTGTGTGTGTTCTACCCACATTCGTGTGTGTGTGTGTCCTACCCACATTCGTGTGTGTGTGTGTCCTACCCACATTCGTGTGTGTGTGTGTTCTACCCACATTCGTGTGTGTGTGTGTGTGTGTCCTACCCACATTCGTGTGTGTGTGTGTCCTACCCACATTCGTCACTGGGTGTCAGTATTTAACAGTAAAGCACCTGTAAGTGGGAAATGCTTGGGGAGTTCCCTGCTGCGGTGTCAGAACAAATACATTTCTAAAACCATATTGCTTTTGTTTTCTTCCCTAAACTTCTGACATCCCCCGTACGTCCTTTTTTCACATTGCTTTGTTTGAACAGCACTTTCAACATGGAGGTTATCAGTATAACCAGTCGGGTTTTGGACAAGGTAAACACTACACTAGTTAAGGTTATTCAAGATCCAATTCCAGTAGAGCTCAAGTAATAGATACCCACAACCTGATCAGATGAGTTTGTGTTAAGGTGCGCTCTAACAGGTGCATTATTTCATGTTTGCTATGGGAGCGGTTTGCTAAATGTATAGTCATTCCCCAGAATAATGATACAAGTGTTTGTCATAATCGGTGCTTGAAGTGAGAGAGAGAGAGGAATAAGGACGCGGGATGGTTTGCGCTTCGTTTCAATTGGAGAAATAAGGACGCGGGATGATTTATCCACAGGCTCGGGTATACCCCTCTCTCCCTGGCGCCCGTGGGCTGCCGCAAGGCCTACCCCTGTGCGTAAATCCGGGCGGTCTTTTTTACTTATAGTGGTAGATTCATTGATCGTGAAGGCTACTTGCTGATCATTTTCTATCACGAACTTGACCGCTTCTTCTGCAGCATGATGGGAACTGTCCGTACCCGCATGGTTGGACTGTCGGATACGCGCCATTTCCAGGCCGCTTCAAGCAACTAAAAGTACCGGGGCGGTTTCAAGTCCGCTAAAAGGGTAGCGGGATAGATGCAGGCCACACCTGAAAAGAAGTGCGATGGCCTGTCATAATGCGATAACAGTGTGCGCGATGGCGCGAACAAAATGCAGGAGCTCTATCGGGCCGGCCATAGTGCGCGCAACTGCGAGAGCGAGGAAGAGCGACCGCACGGCAGGATTTTGAGCCATCAAATCATTTTGTCTTTTCTCGACACGTGAGCGGTTCAGCCAATGAGGGCGAACCAACCTCGTGACGTCACGGCCGCGCCTCCTTATCGCCTCCCCATTAGAGTACAGGGATTGCTCGAGCGACAGGCGCGTGCCCGCACTATAAACTAAACCTTACAACAGGGGGGCTTAACTCCAGTCCTCAAGTCCCCCCCCCAACAGGACAGGTTTTCAGGATATCCCAGCTTCAGCACAGGTGGCTCGGTCGAAAGCTGAGCCTCTGATTGAGTCACCTGCGCTGAGGCAGAGACTGATTGAGCCACCTGTGCTGAAGCAGGGATATTCTGAAAACCTGACCTGTTGGCCGGGGGCTTGAGGACTGAAGTTAAGTACCTCTGTGTTAGGGTACAGACGTAGCCAAGCTAACAGTGTTTGGTGCCACCGCTGCCACAGTACCAGAGGATAAACGCTGGGGGGGGTCCCATTCAGAAGCACGGACCCCCGCAGCACGATCGCGGCAGACACGGTCTCCAGCTTGGAGTTTTGCTTCTTGGACCGCGGTGCCGGAGACAGTGGGTCTTCCTACATCTGTACATTACTTCCCCCCCTTGTTTGGTGTCACTAACCGGAACATGCACGGCTAGTAACCAGGCATTATGCTAATACATTGTTATCACGTTTTGCAGGAGCAACCCGCTTCGTGGCTTAATCACAACTACATGAGTTGAATTGCTGATGAGCCCTGGCGAGATTAGACCGCATTAGTTGGGGAGAACACGCATAAATATTACCCCGACTTCTGTTTAACTTAGTAATGTTGGTTTTGTCCCTATTCTTTCTATTCACCCCCTCCTGTAAGGTTCCCTTTTAATAAATGGGGGGAAGTGGGTTAGTTGCTATAGAAGCATACAGTACTATATGGAAGTGCATGTCACGCACCTGCTACATGGACAAAAGATGTCTGCACAATGACAGTGCCAGCGCCTCTGGGCTGCACAATGACAGTGCCAGTGCCTCTGGGCTGCACAGTGACAGTGCCAGCGCCTCTGGGCTGCACAATGACAGTGCCAGCGCCTCTGGGCTGCACAATGACAGTGCCAGCGCCTCTGGGCTGCACAATGACAGTGCCAGCGCCTCTGGGCTGCACAGTGACAGTGCCAGCGCCTCTGGGCTGCGCAGTGCGCCGTGCTGTGACACCATGTTACAGTGTTATCTGCATTCTGACAGATTTTTGCAAATTCTGATATCTTTTGTGATTTTTTATTTAGCCGGCTGCCAAAGTCCGAATTTCACTGACAATGTTTGTGTGCGCGGAAATGATTCACACGTCTGTACACAAGCGATGTGTGTAAGTTACGTATGTGTGATGGAAATAGGATAACCGTGTGGTCCAGCTCACCTGGCAAAGGATGCATTGTCGTCCTTTTGTATATTTGATGAAGTATCTATTGTTGATTTTAGTGGTATTATTATAAAAATTTTGAATTTGTCAATAAAAAAAAACTAATCAAGAGCAACAAGTGATGCATATAGGCAATTGTATAACCTAAACATCAAGCCTAAGGCCTCGGGCATGGTCAGCGCGCCGTGCTGAGGCGCGCTTGTACTTACCTGTGAGACCCTACAGCCGCAATGAGAGCGTAGGTCTTAGCAGAATTTAAAATTTCAGCGCTCGCCGGAGCGCAGGGCCGGTCACGTGAGCGGTTCGCCCAATGAGGGCGAACCAGCTCCGTGACGTCACTGGCCCGCCCGCCGACACGCCCCCGGACGGCGCGCTGTCTAAGGCCAGGGAAAGCACCCGCTTTCCCTGAGCCTCAGCGCGCCAGCAGGAACCCTGGCCGAGGCCTAACAATATACAGTACAGTACCTGAAAGACATGATGGAAACGAATACATCTGACTCGGGAGTAGAATGTCCGTGTAGAGGAGAAGGAGCTGAGACTGCTGCTGGGACAGTCCGTTCCTCATTGAGCTGTCTAACGGAAGAGAATTACATGAGCTGAAACCTACCCCTATGACATAATGTATTAATAACACTACTATGCAATACCTCTGTGGGTAAACAGAATTAGCCACACGTGTATGCAAAACAAACATCTCGGCACCGCGCTCAAATAGGCCTGCAATTTATTCGCGACATTCTACATTTTGATCCTAAATCTTATAACAAAAGGAACTATTTTTTTTTACACCTTTTGATTACATTTTTTTATTTCGGCCTGCTAACTCCATTATACCAGCGACCTACTAAATGCAGAATATTTATTATTGTCCTGTGGACTAAATTGAGTAAAATAGGTGAAAGTGCCTATAGGGTTAAATGAATGAAGCATAACACTAACTGTGATTCAGTGTAACTACAAACTGGCAAAAGCCAGAAATCTGGTTCCCTTAGTATTGGGAAGGGAAACTGGGAGTGCACCAGTTCCTTAGTGAAGGATATTGATACACAGATTTGATTATGTAACGGGTATTCCACCCCACCCAATCGCATATATAGTGTGGGTGAGTAGAACATGCAGTGTTACCGGTGTGGTGCGTATACCTGTAGGCTCACAGGAGGGCTGAGCTTCCGCCACTGGGAACCTGGGGCAATTATACTAGGGGTAACCACTTACTCAATAGGTGCAGCGCCTCCACCTGCGATGGCTCCCACCAGAGAGGGAGTGGATCCTCGCAGGACAAACTCAATGATCACATACACAATGGGGTATAATAACTAAGGACTTTACTAACATGTAATACGACACATCACATTCATAATATAACCTGTGTCCCTCTCAGGAGGAGACACTAACCGTGACGTCTCGCAGGACGATTCCCCAACACTAGGTGATCCCGCCCAGTGTCCCAAGAACCCCACCCAATGTCCCGCACTCTTGCAGAGAATCAATGGGTGACTGCGCAGTCACTATTAAGCTAAGGGCCCGGTGGTGCACTTAGAACTGTAGATACCTGCCGAGCACTCCGGTGCTCGGGTCAGCAACGCTTCACAAAGGGTCAGACGCGTGATGAATCCGTCTGATCCTATCCTGGCGATATTCTCTGTGACCCCCAACGTGGGTCCGAACTCCTTCACTGGAACCGCAGCATCTGCTGAGTCCCTCACTAACACAATAGCAACATGACACATACTACACTATAGGCGTCCCTATAACACAGCATCCTTAAGTGGCTTAAGGGTCAATCTCCTAGGGCCTTCGGGGTTGCCTATCCTATATAGGTAGGTCTTGTACCCACCCTACTCATAATACGGGCCCTGGGCCATGGATCCCCGGACTGGTTACCGCTATGAACCCCCCCCAGTTGCCTCGTACTACGCGCAACGCCGCCCTGGGCTATGGCTCCCCGGATTGGTTACCGCTATGAAACCCCCCCAGTGGCCTCGCCACTCGCAACACGGACCCTGGGCTATGGCTCCCCGGACTGGTTACCGCTATGAAACCCCCCAGCTGTCTCGTGCCACTAACTTACAACAGGACCCTGGGCTATGGCTCCCCGGATTGGTTACCGCTATGAAACCCGCCCAGTTGTCCTTATCTTCCCTGCTGTTCCCCAGTGCCAACTAAAGTAAGTGACAGGTTCCCTATCCTGAGGGCTGTCCCTGGCAACACTCACACTACTGGGGACTCAGGGCTATATTGGGCCAAGGGGGTGCTGGCCTAGTACAGGGAGTCCCTCGCTCCTGTACCCTACCTCCTTCCCTTGACTGCTCCTTCCTCTGACTGACAACGTAGCTGCAAGCCCGCCAAATGTATCCACTTGCTCTCCTGGCAGTCCTGCAGCCCTATTGGCTCCTATGAGGCACCTGGTGCCTCCCTCGCTAAGCACTATGGGAATTGTAGTCCCTGGGCGCCTGTAATAACATTGGGGCCGCGTGCGTGCCTTTCCTATGCCTGCACTAGCTCCTAATGGCCGCCGCAATCTCTCCCTACCTCTCGCGCGACTCTCCTGGCTGGCTCCTACACTCGCGCGATCTTCTGCGCATGCGCGACTATCTCGGGCCGCCGGGGACTCTCTGCGCATGCGCGAACCGGCGCAACATGGCGGCGCCCTGTGCAAGAGCCGCCGGAGATCTCCTGCACTCCGGCGAGCTCCCTCCTCGGCCCCCACCCTCCTGAATGGCCGTCGGGTCTGCCGCTTGCCGCTGGCAGTACCCGACAGCGTCCGTGACCACGGAGGCGCCCGGGGAGGTCGCAGGGGGAAAAAGATGACCTGGCTACACTCTCCCCCTGGTGAAAAACCCAACGCCCTCGCTTGGGGAACGACATAACATGGTACAATTTTACACACTGAAAAATGGCATGGCATACCCCGTACACTTAACAGATCGACTGCAACATCCTCAAAACATGGCACATTTTCACACAATGCAAAATTACATGGCATATCACACCCACTATTACCCGAGGCCAGCTGAGTATCAGCTGCTTGCTGAGACCATATGTGGGGTGCCCCTAACTGATCAGGTGGGGGTACCTCACTTTTGCGTCCGTGAGCCTCTCCCAGAAAATTCTCTTGAAGAGCACACTCTGGGGTGACAGTCACTGGTTCAGTGCTACTTCCTCCCCCTGGTGGAAGGAATAGCGCAGTGTCCTTCACACCAACCTTTACTTGATCATCCATGGCCTGGAAGCAGCAGGCCAGGCGGCCAGGACCTTTCCCTCGGTCCACTACGTGACGAATGGGCCGCTTCTTCTTGGGCGCAAAGGAGGCAACTTCTACCAGCTCCTTTGCCACATAGTCCTTGTCCCTACATACGTGCTCAGCTTCCACTGAGAAGCGAGAACTGGACACTGTCTCTTTACTCAAAGTCTCTGCTTCACCTGGCAGGGGGTAAAGAGTAGACACCTTACCCCTGCGGTGATTCTCGGTGGCCAACAGGTCCTCGGGGACGCTGTCAGTTCCCACCTCGGTTGTCTCGGTACCTGCCCCCTGTACTTCTGGGGCAGTCCACTTGCAGTCCTTAAACTCGGGAGCATTGGATCCCAGTCCTGGGACCATTTGGGTTGGAGCGCACGGGCTCTCACTGAGATCAGGAACCGTAACTCTGGCCTGTTGCACAGCCACCTCCATCGGAGCCTGTGGGGAGCAAGGGGGTTCCTTACCACTCTGCTGGCTTGCGATGGATTTCTCTTCTTCTGGAACGATAGGCAGTGGGTACTGGTCCACTCGCACTGCAGGACAGCTATCTTCTAGGGGGGACACCTCCGCCAGGACGCGATGTCGAGTGGAGCCATTCGCCCAGGTGTCCAGACTTAAGAAGCTATCGTGCTCCGCGGTCACCTGGAGGCTCACACCCAACACCCCTGGGGCAGTCAACTCACCCTGGTCGTCGTCAACAGGTACTGATCCCAAGCCTGGGACCGATGGTACCTCTGTAGGCCGGACTGGCCGTGGTAGGGCACACGGGCCCACAGCAGGCTCTGTATGCTGTGATTCCTCTGTCTCCTCTGCATCATCGTTGGGGTGGTTCGCCGGTAGGCGCATCGCCACCAAGGGGACTTCAACCTCCTCACTGGAAACTTCTGCATGCTGGGGTACAATAGACTTCAGTAACCGCACACCGCAACACTCACAGTAGGACCACCATGTCAATGTCTCTCTAGAACAGTCACAAGTGGGGCTAAAACACTGTATGCCCATTTCTCCTTCCACCTCGATGGTCCTGTAGTCGAGGGATAACCGAGACACTTTGGCTCCCTGAGCGTGGGCTTCTTGCAGGCAGGAGCATATGAAGAGAAGAGAATCTACTCCTGGCGTACGCCAGGCCACATACATATTGGGGTGTATGTCCTGACAGTCTATCTCGGTTTCCTGCTCAGAAAGAAAATATTCCATGTCTACGACAATGCCTTCCTCCTCCTCTTCCTCCTGGTGAATAGAAGGGTCTAATGGCTGTTCACTGTGCTCACTCCCCCTGGTGGAGTTTAAAGGAGGGGTGTGCTCTATCACTGGATGGCTCTGGCTCTGCACTGAGTCACTCACATTACGGGGGCGGGGCTCTGGTTTTCCCGCCAGTCCCGGATGGTTTTCTGTAACCTTTTTCTGAGCAGCCTGGCAGTCAGAAGCACGTGTGTCATCTTGAGTTGGCGGGAGCCGCCATTTTAGGTGGGACTCACTGTTAGCCTCCCCTGCTGCAGGAGCCTCCATTTTAACTACAGTCCTGTCAACTACACTGCAGCTTTTTGCATAGATCATGAGACAGTCCCCTGCGGAAGACTCGGGGAGTGTTAATACATGGGGAACAGTCTCTAGGCATATGTCATGCGTGGTGCACAGGAGATAGGTAATCCCCCGGCCGTCAGCATCCAGCCTTAAGTCTTTCACCCGGGCAGTGGCCAATTCCGGGCAAGTTCTTACTTGGGCGCGCATAGTGGACAATTGCGTATCATGGGATACTCCGGCCACTACAAACACGCGCCTTGGGGATAATTGCCGCGCTAAGGCCCAGTCATCGACGTCTTGCGGTGACGGCACCGCCATGATGAAAAATATGAATGGGACAATTTGAAAAATTGCAAACAGGGCACCCCAGGTCTCTCTCAGCAGCGCCTCCAAATGTAACGGGTATTCCACCCCACCCAATCGCATATATAGTGTGGGTGAGTAGAACATGCAGTGTTACCGGTGTGGTGCGTATACCTGTAGGCTCACAGGAGGGCTGAGCTTCCGCCACTGGGAACCTGGGGCAATTATACTAGGGGTAACCACTTACTCAATAGGTGCAGCGCCTCCACCTGCGATGGCTCCCACCAGAGAGGGAGTGGATCCTCGCAGGACAAACTCAATGATCACATACACAATGGGGTATAATAACTAAGGACTTTACTAACATGTAATACGACACATCACATTCATAATATAACCTGTGTCCCTCTCAGGAGGAGACACTAACCGTGACGTCTCGCAGGACGATTCCCCAACACTAGGTGATCCCGCCCAGTGTCCCAAGAACCCCACCCAATGTCCCGCACTCTTGCAGAGAATCAATGGGTGACTGCGCAGTCACTATTAAGCTAAGGGCCCGGTGGTGCACTTAGAACTGTAGATACCTGCCGAGCACTCCGGTGCTCGGGTCAGCAACGCTTCACAAAGGGTCAGACGCGTGATGAATCCGTCTGATCCTATCCTGGCGATATTCTCTGTGACCCCCAACGTGGGTCCGAACTCCTTCACTGGAACCGCAGCATCTGCTGAGTCCCTCACTAACACAATAGCAACATGACACATACTACACTATAGGCGTCCCTATAACACAGCATCCTTAAGTGGCTTAAGGGTCAATCTCCTAGGGCCTTCGGGGTTGCCTATCCTATATAGGTAGGTCTTGTACCCACCCTACTCATAATACGGGCCCTGGGCCATGGATCCCCGGACTGGTTACCGCTATGAACCCCCCCCAGTTGCCTCGTACTACGCGCAACGCCGCCCTGGGCTATGGCTCCCCGGATTGGTTACCGCTATGAAACCCCCCCAGTGGCCTCGCCACTCGCAACACGGACCCTGGGCTATGGCTCCCCGGACTGGTTACCGCTATGAAACCCCCCAGCTGTCTCGTGCCACTAACTTACAACAGGACCCTGGGCTATGGCTCCCCGGATTGGTTACCGCTATGAAACCCGCCCAGTTGTCCTTATCTTCCCTGCTGTTCCCCAGTGCCAACTAAAGTAAGTGACAGGTTCCCTATCCTGAGGGCTGTCCCTGGCAACACTCACACTACTGGGGACTCAGGGCTATATTGGGCCAAGGGGGTGCTGGCCTAGTACAGGGAGTCCCTCGCTCCTGTACCCTACCTCCTTCCCTTGACTGCTCCTTCCTCTGACTGACAACGTAGCTGCAAGCCCGCCAAATGTATCCACTTGCTCTCCTGGCAGTCCTGCAGCCCTATTGGCTCCTATGAGGCACCTGGTGCCTCCCTCGCTAAGCACTATGGGAATTGTAGTCCCTGGGCGCCTGTAATAACATTGGGGCCGCGTGCGTGCCTTTCCTATGCCTGCACTAGCTCCTAATGGCCGCCGCAATCTCTCCCTACCTCTCGCGCGACTCTCCTGGCTGGCTCCTACACTCGCGCGATCTTCTGCGCATGCGCGACTATCTCGGGCCGCCGGGGACTCTCTGCGCATGCGCGAACCGGCGCAACATGGCGGCGCCCTGTGCAAGAGCCGCCGGAGATCTCCTGCACTCCGGCGAGCTCCCTCCTCGGCCCCCACCCTCCTGAATGGCCGTCGGGTCTGCCGCTTGCCGCTGGCAGTACCCGACAGCGTCCGTGACCACGGAGGCGCCCGGGGAGGTCGCAGGGGGAAAAAGATGACCTGGCTACACTCTCCCCCTGGTGAAAAACCCAACGCCCTCGCTTGGGGAACGACATAACATGGTACAATTTTACACACTGAAAAATGGCATGGCATACCCCGTACACTTAACAGATCGACTGCAACATCCTCAAAACATGGCACATTTTCACACAATGCAAAATTACATGGCATATCACACCCACTATTACCCGAGGCCAGCTGAGTATCAGCTGCTTGCTGAGACCATATGTGGGGTGCCCCTAACTGATCAGGTGGGGGTACCTCACTTTTGCGTCCATGAGCCTCTCCCAGAAAATTCTCTTGAAGAGCACACTCTGGGGTGACAGTCACTGGTTCAGTGCTACTTCCTCCCCCTGGTGGAAGGAATAGCGCAGTGTCCTTCACACCAACCTTTACTTGATCATCCATGGCCTGGAAGCAGCAGGCCAGGCGGCCAGGACCTTTCCCTCGGTCCACTACGTGACGAATGGGCCGCTTCTTCTTGGGCGCAAAGGAGGCAACTTCTACCAGCTCCTTTGCCACATAGTCCTTGTCCCTACATACGTGCTCAGCTTCCACTGAGAAGCGAGAACTGGACACTGTCTCTTTACTCAAAGTCTCTGCTTCACCTGGCAGGGGGTAAAGAGTAGACACCTTACCCCTGCGGTGATTCTCGGTGGCCAACAGGTCCTCGGGGACGCTGTCAGTTCCCACCTCGGTTGTCTCGGTACCTGCCCCCTGTACTTCTGGGGCAGTCCACTTGCAGTCCTTAAACTCGGGAGCATTGGATCCCAGTCCTGGGACCATTTGGGTTGGAGCGCACGGGCTCTCACTGAGATCAGGAACCGTAACTCTGGCCTGTTGCACAGCCACCTCCATCGGAGCCTGTGGGGAGCAAGGGGGTTCCTTACCACTCTGCTGGCTTGCGATGGATTTCTCTTCTTCTGGAACGATAGGCAGTGGGTACTGGTCCACTCGCACTGCAGGACAGCTATCTTCTAGGGGGGACACCTCCGCCAGGACGCGATGTCGAGTGGAGCCATTCGCCCAGGTGTCCAGACTTAAGAAGCTATCGTGCTCCGCGGTCACCTGGAGGCTCACACCCAACACCCCTGGGGCAGTCAACTCACCCTGGTCGTCGTCAACAGGTACTGATCCCAAGCCTGGGACCGATGGTACCTCTGTAGGCCGGACTGGCCGTGGTAGGGCACACGGGCCCACAGCAGGCTCTGTATGCTGTGATTCCTCTGTCTCCTCTGCATCATCGTTGGGGTGGTTCGCCGGTAGGCGCATCGCCACCAAGGGGACTTCAACCTCCTCACTGGAAACTTCTGCATGCTGGGGTACAATAGACTTCAGTAACCGCACACCGCAACACTCACAGTAGGACCACCATGTCAATGTCTCTCTAGAACAGTCACAAGTGGGGCTAAAACACTGTATGCCCATTTCTCCTTCCACCTCGATGGTCCTGTAGTCGAGGGATAACCGAGACACTTTGGCTCCCTGAGCGTGGGCTTCTTGCAGGCAGGAGCATATGAAGAGAAGAGAATCTACTCCTGGCGTACGCCAGGCCACATACATATTGGGGTGTATGTCCTGACAGTCTATCTCGGTTTCCTGCTCAGAAAGAAAATATTCCATGTCTACGACAATGCCTTCCTCCTCCTCTTCCTCCTGGTGAATAGAAGGGTCTAATGGCTGTTCACTGTGCTCACTCCCCCTGGTGGAGTTTAAAGGAGGGGTGTGCTCTATCACTGGATGGCTCTGGCTCTGCACTGAGTCACTCACATTACGGGGGCGGGGCTCTGGTTTTCCCGCCAGTCCCGGATGGTTTTCTGTAACCTTTTTCTGAGCAGCCTGGCAGTCAGAAGCACGTGTGTCATCTTGAGTTGGCGGGAGCCGCCATTTTAGGTGGGACTCACTGTTAGCCTCCCCTGCTGCAGGAGCCTCCATTTTAACTACAGTCCTGTCAACTACACTGCAGCTTTTTGCATAGATCATGAGACAGTCCCCTGCGGAAGACTCGGGGAGTGTTAATACATGGGGAACAGTCTCTAGGCATATGTCATGCGTGGTGCACAGGAGATAGGTAATCCCCCGGCCGTCAGCATCCAGCCTTAAGTCTTTCACCCGGGCAGTGGCCAATTCCGGGCAAGTTCTTACTTGGGCGCGCATAGTGGACAATTGCGTATCATGGGATACTCCGGCCACTACAAACACGCGCCTTGGGGATAATTGCCGCGCTAAGGCCCAGTCATCGACGTCTTGCGGTGACGGCACCGCCATGATGAAAAATATGAATGGGACAATTTGAAAAATTGCAAACAGGGCACCCCAGGTCTCTCTCAGCAGCGCCTCCAAATGTAACGGGTATTCCACCCCACCCAATCGCATATATAGTGTGGGTGAGTAGAACATGCAGTGTTACCGGTGTGGTGCGTATACCTGTAGGCTCACAGGAGGGCTGAGCTTCCGCCACTGGGAACCTGGGGCAATTATACTAGGGGTAACCACTTACTCAATAGGTGCAGCGCCTCCACCTGCGATGGCTCCCACCAGAGAGGGAGTGGATCCTCGCAGGACAAACTCAATGATCACATACACAATGGGGTATAATAACTAAGGACTTTACTAACATGTAATACGACACATCACATTCATAATATAACCTGTGTCCCTCTCAGGAGGAGACACTAACCGTGACGTCTCGCAGGACGATTCCCCAACACTAGGTGATCCCGCCCAGTGTCCCAAGAACCCCACCCAATGTCCCGCACTCTTGCAGAGAATCAATGGGTGACTGCGCAGTCACTATTAAGCTAAGGGCCCGGTGGTGCACTTAGAACTGTAGATACCTGCCGAGCACTCCGGTGCTCGGGTCAGCAACGCTTCACAAAGGGTCAGACGCGTGATGAATCCGTCTGATCCTATCCTGGCGATATTCTCTGTGACCCCCAACGTGGGTCCGAACTCCTTCACTGGAACCGCAGCATCTGCTGAGTCCCTCACTAACACAATAGCAACATGACACATACTACACTATAGGCGTCCCTATAACACAGCATCCTTAAGTGGCTTAAGGGTCAATCTCCTAGGGCCTTCGGGGTTGCCTATCCTATATAGGTAGGTCTTGTACCCACCCTACTCATAATACGGGCCCTGGGCCATGGATCCCCGGACTGGTTACCGCTATGAACCCCCCCCAGTTGCCTCGTACTACGCGCAACGCCGCCCTGGGCTATGGCTCCCCGGATTGGTTACCGCTATGAAACCCCCCCAGTGGCCTCGCCACTCGCAACACGGACCCTGGGCTATGGCTCCCCGGACTGGTTACCGCTATGAAACCCCCCAGCTGTCTCGTGCCACTAACTTACAACAGGACCCTGGGCTATGGCTCCCCGGATTGGTTACCGCTATGAAACCCGCCCAGTTGTCCTTATCTTCCCTGCTGTTCCCCAGTGCCAACTAAAGTAAGTGACAGGTTCCCTATCCTGAGGGCTGTCCCTGGCAACACTCACACTACTGGGGACTCAGGGCTATATTGGGCCAAGGGGGTGCTGGCCTAGTACAGGGAGTCCCTCGCTCCTGTACCCTACCTCCTTCCCTTGACTGCTCCTTCCTCTGACTGACAACGTAGCTGCAAGCCCGCCAAATGTATCCACTTGCTCTCCTGGCAGTCCTGCAGCCCTATTGGCTCCTATGAGGCACCTGGTGCCTCCCTCGCTAAGCACTATGGGAATTGTAGTCCCTGGGCGCCTGTAATAACATTGGGGCCGCGTGCGTGCCTTTCCTATGCCTGCACTAGCTCCTAATGGCCGCCGCAATCTCTCCCTACCTCTCGCGCGACTCTCCTGGCTGGCTCCTACACTCGCGCGATCTTCTGCGCATGCGCGACTATCTCGGGCCGCCGGGGACTCTCTGCGCATGCGCGAACCGGCGCAACATGGCGGCGCCCTGTGCAAGAGCCGCCGGAGATCTCCTGCACTCCGGCGAGCTCCCTCCTCGGCCCCCACCCTCCTGAATGGCCGTCGGGTCTGCCGCTTGCCGCTGGCAGTACCCGACAGCGTCCGTGACCACGGAGGCGCCCGGGGAGGTCGCAGGGGGAAAAAGATGACCTGGCTACAATTATAATCCAGATTATCAATTAATCAGATAAATCAGATAATCAGTGGCTCACTCTTTGACTGAGCCACCTGTGCTGAAGCAGGGATATCATGAAAACCTGACCTGTTGGTAGCTCTTGAGGACAGGAGTTGGCCACCCCTGGTCTAGACTGGTGCTGTGTAATCCAGTTCCTTATTCACACAGCAATAATACTTTTTTTCTACACCACTTCACCCCCCACATCAATCCTTTTTCCTAAGGATAGTAGGACGTTTCAGAAAGCCTTATTCTAAAAGTATTCCTGCTTCAGCACTGCACAGCAACCAATACATTGCACACTGGCACTGCAGGAGTTAAGTAACCCTTTCTCTCTCCTACACTTCTTTCCCTCTCAACAACCACTCTATCTTTAAACTTCTCCAAGCTCTTCTGTGTTTCTCCCTCCTCTATCGCCTCCTTGCACTCTCTCTGTCCCCTCCCTCCTTCTCCTTCTGCCCTCCCCCTTTGAGTTGGTGGCACCCTGTCACTCCCCCTTCCCTAGGATTTGAGCTGGGTGTGATTTTGTTGTGATCCTGTCAGATGCTTGTCCTGGGTTAAGCACACAGGGGGAGAGGAGTGGGGGAAGAGAGAGAGGGAGAGGAGTGGGGGAAGAGAGGGAGAGAGGAGTGGGGGAAGAGAGAGGAGTGGGGGAAGAGAGAGGAGTGGGGGAAGAGAGAGAGGGAGAGGAGTGGGGGAAGAGAGAGAGGGAGAGGAGTGGGGGAAGAGAGAGAGAGGGAGAGGAGTGGGGGAAGAGAGGGAGAGAGGAGTGGGGGAAGAGAGAGGAGTGGGGGAAGAGAGAGAGGGAGAGGAGTGGGGGAAGAGAGAGAGGGAGAGGAGTGGGGGAAGAGAGAGAGGGAGAGGAGTGGGAGAGGAGTAGGGGAGAGAGAGAGAGGGAGGTAAGATCAGCATGCAGTGCATCCGCAGGCAGCCTTCCAGCACCAAGTCCCAGGACAGACTCTTGCAAGAAACCAGCAGAAGGGTGGCCCAGCGGAACAGCACCTTATTGGGTAAGAGACACCCACCTACACCTGGTGAGGCTTAACCCCTTCCATGCAGGAGGGGACAGCACTGAGTGTACTGCTGTCCCCTCCTGCAGGGAAGGGGTTTACATTTCATCTGCCTTTGTATGTACAGTATGTATAATGTTATTTATATGTGCTCTGACAACGTACCCAGCGCTTTACAACATTACAACACAACCTAAATAAATGACAGACAATGAGTATAAGTGCAACAAGTAAATGAGGATACAAGGCTAAGGGAGACCGTGCCCCCGGAGAGTTTACTTTTGCAACAGAAACCTTCTTCTATTTGCTCTCCAAATCCAGCCCGTTCCCTAAAAAACAAAAGAAAGATCTGCCGCTCCTCCTCTCCATGTCCTCTCCATGTCCTCTCCATGTCCTCTCCATGTCCTCTCCATGTCCTCTCCATGTCCTCTCCCTGCATCCAGATGGGCACCCTTTATCCGCACAGACCATATGAATGCATAATGCTAAAGACCACAACAGTGAGATGGGTAAATGAATGAATAACCAGATAATCGTGGGGGGACCCCTAAATATAAACTTGATAGAAGACGGGTACTGGGTTGCAAATCCTGGATAATGAGCTCACTAATAAGTGACGCTGATGTAAACAATAAAACCAGGAGCAATGAGCATAATCACACCCTATGATAATCACACCCTTTATCCACACAGCCTGGAAGTGCAGATCTCTGCCTTCTGTCCTCAGATGCACTTTATTTTTAAAGGGGTTTCTCTCCCCCATTTGTTCACTGTTAATTGTCCGTTCCTTTGCTGGAGTAGGGAGTTCACATCTGCCCCATCCTCTCCTATCTCTCCTTATCCCCAAACCCTCTTCTACACGGATGCATTTGCATGTGTCTCTGTCCCTCCATTTAGATCAGTGTCTTTCAACAAGGGTTTCTGGGTTCCCCGGGCGTCCCTCAAGAGTTCCCTGCAATGTTCTGGTCAATTCAAAATGGTACCAAGTACAGAAGAATTTACAATGCATCTGATCTCAGACGCGCTATTAGAGAGGGTTGGGGTCCCTCACAATGCATCTGATCTCAGACGCGCTATTAGAGAGGGTTGGGGTCCCTCACAATGCATCTGATCTCAGACGCGCTATTAGAGAGGGTTGGGGTTCCTTACAATGGATCTGATCTCAGACGCGCTATTAGAGAGGGTTGGGGTTCCTTACAATATATCTGATCTCAGACGCGCTATTAGAGAGGGTTGGGGTTCCGCAGAATTTTATAATGTAATTATAGGGATCCATAACCAAATAAATGTTGGAAACTACTGTTCTAGATACAGTATTTCTATACCCCCTTCTTGTTATTCCATTCCCTGTTCATTTAGGGTGAATATTCAATATTACCCTGTCTTTCCCCCCACATGCTGATATTCAAGGATAACATGTCTTGTATTCCCAATTTCTGTCCTGTATGGAGTATATCCAGGTATACTCCTTTCATTTTCTCAAACCCTGTCCTATTGGGGTTTTACTACTTTCCTATTCCTAATCTTGTCCTGCAATGGTGATTCCCATATCTATACCCTGGTACCTCCTAATATTTCTAAATCTTTAGGGGTGCGGTCCATTTTTGCACCCCTAATTCTAAAGTCCTTTGCATATGGCGGTGATAACCCTATAACTGTTTAAACATAGTCTTACTCTCTCGTTCTCTCTTCTATAGGGGTTGTCCATCAATATCCTTACAAAGGTCCCCGAGGGGGGATTTTGATGTCTGCCCCTATTGTATTATACGAATCCATAATTGTAATATGTTTAACGCCTATACATTGCTTTAAATAAGGTTGTAAATGATAAGACTTCCCTGATGGGATCAAGGAGGGATCTGACTAGTTTAGTTTTGAGATGTAGTGGTGGTTTAACTGTTATTGTATTAACATATTATGGATAGTTAAGCATTGGGGAGTGATACTAGAGACCTCTAAGGGTGACCCCAGTAACGTCTTTGGGCAGAACTAATGAGTTGGTGATATTGACAGCAAAGAACACAGCTGGTGTGTGGAAGAGGGGATCAACTTCTATCACACATGGATGTAAGAGGACGAGTTGAGAAACATATATTTTGTACGTACTGTTCCTTCATGGGTTGCCAGCCAGGCTGCCATGGGGTCCACCCCCAAACATTTATTTTCTGTGGCTAAGAATCCACACATTTGCTTTACTTTTATAACCCAGATTCAGCTACAATCTTGGAATCCTCTATTTCATTTCTATTTTGTAGACCTACAGATGTGGCGACATTATTAAACCCCCCCCCCCCCAGCCCCGGTTTAGGTGACAAAGGGCATTAACTGTTGTTTTTCAATAGCGCCAGTGCTAAACAACGCAGCAAGCGTCAACGCGACGCATCACATTAACCGGAGAGGTGACATCTGCTACACCTGCAATGATGTCAAACAGTATTATTGCTGCTGTGCTGATGGATTTCTAAGGCTGCGCTTATAGCGACGGTGACGCAACCGATGAGGTCACCCGTTGCCGTCGTCATTGCGAAAGTTGTAATCATGTTTGGAGACGTCGCTGGCTACAAGGGGAGTGATGTCAGCAAGGGGGAAGGCAGAGGGGCTATGTGATTGACTGATAGGCAGTCACATGGGGAGGCAGTCTCTGCAAAAATGAAATTCTAGTGAATTCAAGGATTTTGGTAGCGCCGTTGCTATGTCGCGTCCACTATAAGCGCACACGACGGCATCAATTGTTTTGAAGCGACGTCGAGTCGCCGGCACTTTAAGCGCAGCCCAAAAAGTGCAGCATATTTCAGCCATGATCCTGGCAAACTTGGAATCGCTGCAGTTCACTAAGGCCCAGGACATAGTGAACTCAGCGTTGCTGAGCCGCGCTGAACAGATTGCCAAAGCCCCTGCATCTGTTATCAGCGCGGCTATAGTTTCTCCCTCCGCATGCGCGCTGATGCGTGCGGAGGAGGAGAAACTTCCCCACTCGGGGAAGCGGAGGAGCGGTCACGTGTCCGCTCCCATCCAATGGGTCTGCAGCTGGTCCGGCATTGTAAGCACAGAGGTGTGTGTGTGCATGTGTGTGCGTGTGTGCGTGTGCGTGTGCGTGTGTGCGCGTGCGTGAATATATTTATCAAAGTTGCACAATGTTAATAAATAATTTATTCTCACAACATGTTTTTTTTTAATTTGCAAAATATTATATAACACACACACACACACACACACACACACACACACACACACACACACACACACACACACACACACACACACACACACACACACACACACACACACACACACACACACACACACATCAGGAGTCACGCAACCTTATAACATTGATACACTGCCATAGAATAGGTAGATCCTATCCAACAAAACACAGAAAAGCCCAATGCTACATCCAATGTGACAAAATATATAGTAATTAGTATATAGCTAAATACTTTAATATTCTCATGACTATGGGTAATTTAGTTAAACCCTTTGGCCAAAGCGTTATAAGCCTGCAAGCCAACGTCAAGGCATAACCACATTTGCAGGTCCTAACACTAACCTGTGAAACGTCTCTTTTACCTGTGGGGAGGTTGAATGAGTGCAGTGGGTCTGTCCATACAGCAAAATGAAAAAAACCTTCCTTACTTTAAAAAGTGGGGAGGGGTGAGCTTAAACCCTGGGAGGAGGGGCCTCCAACCTCCAAATCCTAGCCAACAATTGATGATTTAATTCAGTGGCACAGCTAGCTTTATAAGGCTCGAATTCACTCATACCTATTATTTAGACACATTTCACCTGTCCCCAAACATTAATCCTCTGAAGGCCAGAGGAGCCAGCAATGCATTGGTTTCCTGACTCTTCTCTGCCGCGAGGGCTTAAATAATGAATTCTCTTCCCCATACTGTACATATTTAGTCTGTCCTGATTTTAGGATGAAGACCACACACCATTTTATAGTAGCTCTTCTTTGCACAATCTCTAATTTGCTTGCAATACGTCCCTCCGGAGAGATGGTCTCCAGAGCTGAACACAGAACTCGAGACAAGATCTCACCAATGATCTGTAAAGTGGCATCACCAGCCCTCTCTTTCTGCAAATACCTCTCCCTATACAACCCAACACCCTGCTGGATTTCCCCATCCCATTGTTACATTGCTTGCCTACTTTTACATCAGCTGAAAGAGTGACTCCTAGGTCCCTGTGTGTGGTTGACATTATGGTGCCAATAATTCAGTATTCTGTTTTTTTGGATTTTTGTGGCCGAAGTGCACGATTTTACACTTTAGTTTTTGTATTACATTGTAGTTGCCACCATTCTTCCTTAACTCATTAAGTACAGTAACACTGTGGAGAAAACGACAAGTCCCTCTTGCAGTTCCTCTTTTTATATGGGGCGTTCCAAGTCCCCCGCAACCACAGTCTCCGACCAGAACAGCAAAAGGAAAAAGACAGAGCACCCGAGGTCAATATTCAATAGATTTATAGCACATAAAAGCAATATAGACTTATAATTTAGTATTAAAACGTAGGCTCAATCGAACAGAAAACCTTAAGTCCTCTGTGCACAATGACGTTTTTGAGTGGTCTGCGTCACCGCCTCAACAACCAGAACTCGGACCGGAAACAGGAAACCGCTGTACTAGCAACGTCTCACAGACAATCCCTACGCGTTTCACACACCACGCGCTTCACTTTAATTTCTGGGGGGATTTGTTGCTTTAAGCTTTTTTGTTGCTTAAGATTTGCTGCCTTGTTCATGACCGATTTTTGTACAGATTGGCTCAGGAAATATCTATGTTTAAATATTTGCGAATACGGCATTCGAAGATGAAAAAAAAACGCCACTGTCTTCACCAGAGAGAGCGCGTGATGTGTAAAATGCGTAGGGATTGTGTCTGAGACGTTGCTATCCCAAGCGGTTTGCGGTCTACATTTCTGGTTGTTGAGGCGGTGACGCAGACCGCTCAAGAACGCCATTGTGCCCAGGGGACTCCCGGTTTTCTGTTCGGTTGAGACTAAGTTTTAATACTAAATTATAAGTCTGTATATTGCTTTTATTTACTATAAGTCTATTGAATATTGACCTCAGCGTCCTCTGTCTTTTTTTTCTTTTGCTGATCTACCTAAATAATTAATCATTCTGTTTTCCCACCTGGAGTGTCAGACCTATTGCAGATCTTTGTGTCATTTACAAAAAGACATATCTTCCCTTCCATTAAAACAGGGCCGGCTTACCTATTGCGGGGCGCAAGGCGGCATGGTGGCAGCGGCGCCCCTCCAGGCTGCGTTGCGACGTCATTACGGCACGGCTATGTGTGTGTGTGTGTGTATGTATGTATGTTACATGTATGTATGTTACATGTATGTATGTTGTATGTATGTATGTTGTATGTATGTATGTATGTATGTATGTATATGTAGCCACCTTTCCCCGTGTCTAAGGAGACTACGTGGTAGTCCGTTACCTGAGTGGTTCACAGGAGGCCTGAACCTCCGCCGCTGGGAGCCTGGGGTGATTACAGTCGATCTGATGACAGCGCCTCCACCTGGGAGGGATCCAAGGGTAGTTGGATAACCCCTTCCCAGGAACACCTAGTACAGAATAATTATACACACACGGTGGTACAACAACTTATCTTTACTGATAACATATAACTTCTTACTATCACAGTATACCTCGCGTAACACAATACCACACGACCCCCACACAGTATACCCACACCACAACGCCACCCCCCAGTGGAATTCCCCAAAGTACTGAGGTGCCCATGGCACCTAACCACCCGGTGTCCAGAGTCCAGCCCACCCAAGGTGTGTGTAGTAGCGCTACCCACAGTGTGTGTGTGGCCGTTGGTGCACATAGATGAGGATACCTTTCCGGGCACTCCAGTACCCGGATACCGCCGAATGCAAAATGATGCAAAACCCCTCTGCGTGGGGTGAACTCCCGCTGGACTGTCTCACCTTTAAGAGTCTATTAGGATAGGCCTGGGTCTGGTCCCAAACTGCAGGCCTTGCGCACCGCGTGGCGTCCGTCACCGGCGTACTGAAAATGCGGCTATAGTGGAATGACCCTATCTATTGGCCTTCTCTGCAGCAGCCACAATCTGTAGGGGTCGGGGTCTAACAGGGGCCTGCGGGGTAACTCTAGGCCTAGTCCGGGAGCCACTGACACCCAGACACTACCTGTCCCTGCAGCTCCCTGTCTCCGACAGGCGTGGTTCCACTGAGCGCGCCAAATGTATCAATCCCCTTGCAGGAGATCCTGAGAGCCCTATTGCCCGCTGCACTCACGTGTGTAGCAGCCCCTGGGGCTGCTGGGACATGTCGTTCCTATGCGGAGCCTATACTTAAGATGGCCACCGCACGCGACCGTACTGCGCATGCGTGAGTGATCTATGCGCATGTGCGGCAATTCCAAGATGGCGACGCCCTTACCGGCGTCCCGCCGAGGGAGCTCCGGCGACCCGGTTGCCCCTCTAACTACCCGCAGCGCCCTATAGTCGCCGGCGGCATCCGCGCACCTCTGCAGCCAACCGCAGCCTCCCCCTTTCCCTTTAAGGGGATCCAAGGGGGACCTGGCTACATAAATACACACATACACACATACATACAGTCGTACACCTATAACATCCCTGGGGTGTTTGAAAATGCAAGCAGATTTGTCGGTGTGAAGCTCTGAATGGAGTGTTGCAAACACTGTGGACGCTGCGTTAGAGATGGCTCCCTGGAGTCAGGGGGTTTCAGGATGTTGATGAAGTGAGGGTGTAACCCCTAGTTCTGCCAGGACTGAAACTATTGTTATTAAAGAACAGCCAGTTACAGTCAGGAAGGCAGCTTATTAACCCTCTCGTCGCCAGGGAGTCCCTGCGAGCGCAGTTCTTGGCATAAGATTTGAGCTCCTACATAGGTGAGCACGGCACAGACGTATCTAAGCAAATTATTTTGCAGGTTATATCGAATGAAAGACAACACGAAATACTGTATGTACACAACGAAAAGGTCAAGTAAAAGAATCGAATACCTGTGCCTACCCTGTTGGATAACTGATCTTCTAAAGAGCAAACTTTTGGGACGATATTGGTAGAAAGCAGATTTTTCTTATTCTTGTAACTTGAAGAGTATCCTCCCCAAGGCCGCGTTTATAGTCCCGGCTACGGCGTTGGCGGCGTGACGTCATCCGTCGCCGTTGTAATAGTGATTTCAGCTTATAGTGTAGGAGACGAGCGGGCGACCGGGGGGGGGGGGCGGGGCATAGCGGTGAGCGGTGAGCGGTTCGCCCTCAATTTCCATTGACTTCAGCGATTTTGCTCGCAGTGTCGCGCCCACTATAGGCGCACGCAACGGATTAAATCAACTTGTTTTGACGCGCCGTCGCCGGGACTATAAGCGCGGCCTAACATGCAAAAAAACTCTTTTCAGACACTGTGAAAACATACATACCGTATTTTAACCGTATATAAACTTTGTTGAAAAGCAACTTGAGCACACCTGTGCATAGTAATGTATTCTCAAATAGGACTGCTATGTCATACACTAGATCAAGGGAGCGCTAACTTCTGGTCCTGCGCCCCCTGCCTGCTCGCGCCACCCCCCCCCCCCCTTACCTGTGTGCTGGCGTAAAATTATGCCGCGGGTCATGTGACATCACATGACACAGTGTTGCCGGCTGAATCACGGTAAGTGAGGTACAGAGGCCTCGCGCGGTCGCCCCCCCCAGTTTGCGCACCCCTGCCCTAGATCAGGGGTTCCCAGCTCTAATCTTCAAGAACCCCCAACAGGTCAGGTTGTAAGGCTATCCCTGCTTCAGCACAGGTGGTTCAGTCAATATGACTGAGCCACTGATTGAGCCACCTGTTCTGAAGCAGGGATCTCTTTAAACCTGACCTTGTTGGTGGCCCTTGAGGACCGGAGTTGAGCACCCATGCTCTAGAGTATTGGTGGGGAACAGGCAGATCGAAGCTTCACCTGCGGCCCCCAACCTCCAGCCAGCCCTGCAGCCCCCAACCTCCAGCCAGCCCTGCAGCCCCCAACCTCCAGCCAGCCCTGCAGCCCCCAACCTCCAGCCAGGCCTGCGGCCCCCAACCTCCAGCCAGGCCTGCGGCCCCCAACCTCCAGCCAGCTCTGCGGCCCCCAACCTCCAGCCAGGCCTGCGGCCCCCAACCTCCAGCCAGGCCTGCGGCCCCCAACCTCCAGCCAGGCCTGCGGCCCCCAACCTCCAGCCAGGCCTGCAGCCCCCAACCTCCAGCCAGCCCGGCAGCCCCCAACCTCCAGCCAGCCCTGCAGCCCCCAACCTCCAGCCAGCCCGGCAGCCCCCAACCTCCAGCCAGCCCTGCAGCCCCCAACCTCCAGCCAGCCCTGCAGCCCCCAACCTCCAGCCAGCCCTGCAGCCCCCAACCTCCAGCCAGGCCTGCGGCCCCCAACCTCCAGCCAGGCCTGCGGCCCCCAACCTCCAGCCAGCTCTGCGGCCCCCAACCTCCAGCCAGGCCTGCGGCCCCCAACCTCCAGCCAGGCCTGCGGCCCCCAACCTCCAGCCAGGCCTGCGGCCCCCAACCTCCAGCCAGGCCTGCAGCCCCCAACCTCCAGCCAGCCCGGCAGCCCCCAACCTCCAGCCAGCTCTGCAGCCCCCAACCTCCAGCCAGCCCTGCAGCCCCCAATCTCCAGCCAGGCCTGCAGCCCCCAACCTCCAGCCAGGCCTGCAGCCCCCAACCTCCAGCCAGCCCTGCAGCCCCCAACCTCCAGCCAGGCCTGCAGCCCCCAACCTCCAGCCAGGCCTGCAGCCCCCAACCTCCAGCCAGGCCTGCAGCCCGCTGTCCCTCTCTCCCCAGTGCAGAGGGAGCTGAGATGTTGCTGATGTGGATCGGAGCTTCTCACCGCTCCCTCAGCTGCTTAATGTGCGCTGGTAAATACTGTACTGCCCCGCTCCTCTCCTGTGCTAATCACTTCTTGTATGTATGTATGTATACCTTTATTTATATAGCGCCGTTGCAACGCAGCCTGGAGGGGCGCCGCTGCCACCATGCTGGTCTTGCATGGCCCCCCACCTCTTTCTCACCTCCTCACTCTTCCCCCCCCCCCCCTGTCTTATTCTGCCCCTCCCGTTTTACTCTGTCCGCTTTGTCCTCTCTCTTCCCTGAAATCAAATCAAATGAGCTTTATTGGCCTGACAGAAAAACATTTCAGTGTTTCCAAAGCATGAATAACAGGGGTAGGATATAATGATTACACAATACATGGGTAACAGTTACACACGGGGATGTGGGGTTTAGTGGGCGTCTCTCAGCCTAGAACAGGTGCTGATATAGTGTGCAACCAGTTCTGCTGTGGTTTCGTCCTCCCTCCCACTACCCCACCCCCAATCTCTTTCCCACCTTGTCCCCCCTCAAACTCCCTTTCTTTCCCTCACTCCCTCCAACCTTCTGGACACACACACACACTATCCGCCACACAACAATACCCCCCCCCCCTCCTGCCCACCATAATACGTACCCCACACAATATACAGCCTTGGGGCTGGAAGGCACGCCGGTCACACTCAGATGCGAAAGTTGGTCGCCCTGTACCAAACCCCCCCCGCCCCGCCCAGCACTACAATATACATGTGCACCCCAAAATTTACCGTGGGGCTGGCAGGCCTCCAGTAGCACGCCAGTCCCGCGCGCGGATGCAGAAGTTATGCCCGTCACCCCCGCCGACGGCCCTTTTCATCATTAACCCTTTAGTTGTCGGAGTGGCAACGCAATACATTACTGGTCCCTTTGGCAGCCAAAGGGTTAAATTACAAATCATATCACAGGGAGGGAGGGGTACCTCTGATGTGCAGATTGCAGAACAGGTTTGACATAGAAAGCACTGAGCGTATATCAGTATTGTGTATGTCACTGTGACGGGGGCTTTGTGACGTTGCTGAAGGTTTGTGGCTGCTGCCTGTCTTGCTTCCTCTCTCCAACAAGCTCACCTTCCATTTATCTAGGTACAGTTGTTACCGGCGCGGTTACCCAGCATCCTTCCTGCCTGCCTGGTTTCAGACAGACGCTCACGTTTCCTGTGTCGGAGGGGATATTAGTCTTAAACTCGCACACATTGCATTTCTTTATATCTATTGGGCTGGGACTTGAAATGTCATGTGGCACTTATACATTGTTTTTGTTGCTATTTTGGAGCATTAGATATTCTGATTTGTATGGATTCCATCTAGGGACGGGGCATCAGTATACCTGTCATTTTTATAGAATACATACACATTACTGTACATTTAATAATAATAATAATTATTATTATAATACATACCCATTACTGTACATTTAATAATAATAATAATTATTATAATACATACACATTACTGTACATGTAATAATAATAATAATAATAATAATTATTATTATTATAATTATAATACACATTACTGTACATTTGATAATAATAATTATTATTATAATACATACACATTACTGTACATTTAATAATAATAATAATTATTATTATTATAATACACATTACTGTACATTTAATAATAATAATAATAATAATTATTATAATACATACCCATTACTGTACATTTAATAATAATAATTATTATAATACATACACATTACTGTACATTTAATAATAATAATAATAATTATTATTATAATACACATTACTGTAGATTTCTATGTAAGCACCATTGTTTTAAATGCCTCCTATGATCAAAGTGAACTGATTCCAGTGACATGTTTAAGCCGTCTCATCTGGTGATCGAAACCTTTTTTTTTTACTCAAATCTAACGCCTATAAGTATTTTTTTAAAGTTCTCCTTGGGATGGGTTTGATTTGGTCTGGCTGCTCCCTTTTGTGTGATGTCACTGTAATCAGAAGGTCATTGTGCAGCCAGAGTCCTCCCCTCTCCATCCACCCACCCCCCCTTATATTTATTGGCCGTCTGATAAGGACAGGGTAGGGGATAAGGGTCACATAACTGCCCCATGATGTAGGATGGCACCTTTTACGGCTTGTGCTACTCCCCCTCCCATCACTATGCAGCCTTCAGGACATGAAGTGCATGGGGTATTCTCCGAATGTGGAACATGAGAAGAGATGCATTAATAGTGCATCAGGGGCATCCATGGGAAGGAGCATCCTTGGGAAGGAGCATCCTTGGGAAGGAGCATCCTTGGGAAGAAGCATCCTTGGGAAGGGGCATCCTTGGGAAGGAGCATCCTTGGGAAGGGGCATCCTTGGGAAGGGGCATCCTTGGGAAGGGGCATCCTTGGGAAGGGGCATCCTTGGGAAGGGGCATCATTGGGAAGGGGCATCCATGGGAAGGAGCATCCTTGGGAAGGGGCATCCTTGGGAAGGGGCATCCTTGGGAAGGGGCATCCTTGGGAAGGGGCATCCTTGGGAAGGAGCATCCTTGGGAAGGAGCATCATTGGGAAGGAGCATCCATGGGAAGGAGCATCCTTGGAGGGAGGGTACAGATGCAAAGAACATGTTACCAAATAATATGTATTTGTATGCAGGAATATACACTCACAGGAGTGGGGAGGAATTTCCTGTGATAAATTAATCTCCCATTTCAGGGATAACTCAATATGCTGCAAATTGATTTAAATGGAGGTTTTCACAGCATATTAATTTGCCCCCATCTTTTTTTTGGGGGGGGGGGGCGGTGTTTGCATATAACTGCCCCAGCTACACTAGTAACTGCCCTATCTACACTAGTAACCGCCCTAGCTACACTAGTAAGCTGAAACCAGTATCAGGGGTGCGCAAACTTTTTTTTTGTCTGCTCTTCCCTCCCCCCCCACCCCTCTCTACCTTTTCTCCAGCGTTTTCTGATGTCACGCTGTCATGTGACCCTGCTGCGTTGCCATGGTGACACGTCGCCAGAAGCTGCAGGAGAGCAGGCAAGGCATGTTATACAGAGGCTTTGATTTTGACGCGCGACAGCCGGGTCACGTGCGTGGTTCAGCCAATGAGGGCGAACCGCTCATATGACATCACGGGCACGCCTCCCCGTCGCGTCTCCCCCATGGCCACAAATCGCCACTGTGACCGGCGCTCGTGACGTTACTCGCACCGTTGCGTGCGCACACACGCCTAGCATAACATCGGCCTTAATTTCTTTTTTCGGTCTCTTCTACAGTTTTTTTTTTTTTTCTTCTCCCTGTCTGTCTATTCTCTCGCCACCTTCATGGAGCACCTCCAGGAGTCACTGTCCTCAGTCACTCCATCGCCTCAGGGCCCGTCCGCAAGCCTTAGCTTTCCTCCAGGAAGATTCTGTCCCTGCTGGGTACTCCGCACTGTTCCATGCTGCCATAGCAATCCCATGTTACACGTGCTCCAGCACCTCGGTGTCACGCCTCTCGCATGCAGTGCGTGTCATCCAGCTGTCCTACGCTTCTCCAGATCACAGGTGGAGGAATTGGGGAGCTCAACAAGAGCACATCAAAGGTTAAAATAGTGGGAAACTAGGAATGGCGCTGTATTTGTATGGCGCCAACATGTTCCGCAGCGCAGTACGTTGTGGGAGGGAGGACAATAACATTATATGTCAAAAGACATATACTGTATGTGAAGACAATAGTAATTTTATATTTCCATTTACAAATGCGTTTATATACCACTTATTGTAAATGTCAAATTACAATGGCACAAACTAATTAAGATTAAGTCAATGAAACGACTTTTAAAGGAGCAATCCAAGCTCTTTTTCCTGTTTTTTTTTTTTCTCCACGTTTTTTCCATAGGATTGATTAATTTCAGCTTTGGGGATCCCCTGCTTCCGGAGATGCTTACCTCCGTAGGGGGTGCCGGTGGCCTCACCGCTCTGCTTCCAAGGTTATCATTATGGCGGTGTTTCAGAGCTCCTGCGGGCCAACAGAAAGCCGTGACGTCATCAGGTTCTGATTGGGCCGCGAGATGTGGGAGCTTTAAACCCCAGCTAGCTCAGCCGGAGCGGCTACCGGCACCCCCTACCGAGATAAGTATCTCCGGAGAGCAGGGGGTCTCTGGAGCTGAAGCTAATGAGGTTCTGGAGACCCCCTACTTCAATCCGGTGTAAAAAAAAACAACTAAATAAATGTAAAAAAAAAAAAAACACGCTTGGATTACTCCTTTAAAACTATAATCATGAATATTTATTACGCCGTACTATTCAACAAGGCACTGGCTGTCGCCAGAAAACCCCTTTATAGCACATTCAAGATTATGGGCCATAGCGTGTCCTTCATAAATATCGGCCAAAATGCAAAGTGTGCTGAAAAAGCAGGTTCACTTTAAAATGGTTAGTGCATTTACTTAGGAATCGCACCAAGAAACAGTGACGTCATTCTACTGATTTTCCAAAACAGAGTTCTCCTTTCAGATTTTTTTCTAACCAAAGATATGATGGAAATGTAATACTGATTGGTGTGAAGCTCATGCCACCACAAATTATTCTATTCTATTACAACACAGAATGAATGGCTTCTTCTTGTATAGAAGGCATCTGTTCAATATGGCTGCAGGATACTCCTCGCCATGGTCTCTTGGCCTCGTCCTAAAACAGTGCATGGGGGTTTCCTGAATTGTAATAGTCACTATTATTCCTTAATGGAGATTCAAGGGAAAGAACAAAGAGGAGGATCCAGGGCACTACGGATTTGTAGAAAATAGATGTATTCTAGGCACACACAACGTTTCGAGCTGTACAAAGCCGTGACCTTCTCTGTGGAATGTACCTTTATTTAAAGCTGGTGTGAATGGTGGGGTCTCCTGGTGTCGGACTGCGGTGGTCCATCACATAGAAACAGATCATTTAACGGCAGATAAGAAGCACTTGTCCCACCGGGTCTGCCCATTCTCCTATCGGCTGTAAAACCTCACAACCGATTTGGTCCTCGGCTTTCAACCAGACACACCACGGTTCTGGAGATATTTAGCATCCTCTAATATGGCTACTGGGCTACTGGGCAGTTCACTATCTAATCAAAAGGAGTTACCCTGTAGATCACAGTTACTCATTGGCAGTGTCCTATCTTGGGCTACAGCCGCAGTCACTGCGTAGACGCGCGCGTGGGGGTGCCTGGCGGCGCGTGCACTAGTTTCAGCCGCGATCTGTGGTCTGTGGTTGCGCGTCCAGAGAAGAGCAAGGTATTGCGATGGGGGAAGGGGGTTAGGGGTGGGGTGGGGGGGTTCAACACAGAATCCGAATGGGGAGAGGTGGGGGTCAGTGCCTGTCAATGGTTTCCATCCACCCATAGCCCACACTCTCGCTGCCAAGAAATAAAAAACACATTGGTGAAGTCTGTGCGAAATCCTGCTCAATGCCAAGTGTCCCCAAACAGGAACATTCCCTGTCAGAAGAATCATGCGTATCCCATGAAGATTGTTGTCCTATTCGGAGATTGGCGTTGGGGCTTACGTACGAGACTCTAGTACAGTATACGCATGGTAGAGAAGTTTTTTGCAACTGTAGTGTGTGTATATTCTCTTTTATATTGGCACGTTTTGTGCAGTCACTATGGTGGAATATGCCAGGGGCGGCCAACTCCAGTTCTCAAGGGCCACCAACAGGTCAGGTTTTAAGGATATCCCTGCTTCAGCACAGGTGGCTCAATCACTGATTGAGCCACCTGTGCTGAAGCAGGGATATCCTTAAAACCTGACCTGTTGGTGGCCCTTGATGATTGTATTTAACCACCCCTGTAATATACCATTCAGATTGCTTTGGTAGTGTGAAGATACAGCAAATAGTGCTGCAGAGATGCAAAGTTGGACTGGTCAGGGCTGTGCTATAATTAAGGCTATAAACCTTCTTTATTTTTATTTTTGGAACATTTCTTTGGTTATTTGTGAGTCCTCTGATAAAAGATGGGTTAAACAATACATCCACGCGTTATATGAATGACCCGGCTAACATTCGCCTGCTTTTCTGCCCAGGTTTGCAAGATGACGAGGACTTGCGGTTCCTCCTGAAAGGCAGCACGCTGTACAAAGTGAAATCCGAGTCGTGGAAGAAAACGAGATACTACAAACTGCTGGACGACTGCAAGACAATCTGGCACGACTCCAAGAAAATCCTGAGGTCCTCCGACTCGCAGACATGTGAGTATATGCACAGGCACATCCCTTGCTAGTCTTACAGAGTCCCCACAAAGCAGGGACCCAGAGTGTCCAGCCGTCCGTGCCTGAAGTGGGAGAGCACGCTTCTAATCGCAAAACAAATACTTTGTATTCACACGACATAAACTGGTCCCCTTCTTTCATAATATACTGTATCATCAAGGATCCGAAACGACTGGTTCCTATTTTGCATAACGTAATATACATTTATTTGGGGTCTCTATATCTTCGCAGAGAAAAGTGTGTATTTGTGTCGTACTGTATGCAAGAAACTGTTTCTGGTGCAAAATGTTAGACTTTCGCCATTTTTTTGGCACAAGTAAAAAGAATGGCGCAGGGACGCACAGTTTAACACATCTCATTAAAATCTGTGCACCGTATAACTCCTCTGCAACTCCTCCCACTGGCACTTCCAAATCTGGGGCTTTATTGCAGATAAATGTAAAGGAACTGCAAACAAAACCTAATTTTCTCTACATAAATTGTTGAATTTGTTTTCCAGCAGGTTTTTGAAAACTCCCTCGGTTTATACTTTTAATATTAAGCTGCAGATGGGTTCCCCCCCCCCCGCCCCCCGCGGGCTGCCCCCCAACCCCCCCCCCCTCACACACACACACAGTTCTTGAAAAACTCGCCAATAAATACCAAAAACGTACAATTTACATCTCCGTGAAAAGCGTTTACGAGAAAGCGGAAATCTGCATTTCACTGTTTAATTCTGCATCCGTGTTATCGATGCCAGCACTTTTATGTACAGTGTGTGCGGTATTTTCGTTTGGCAACACATTAAAAACAAGCACAAATTAGAAGAAATTCACTGAAGTTGCATTTTACTCCTTGGTAACCGGGCATTTTTCCCTTTAGTGCTTCTCAGACGGCGGTCCCTGATGCCAGCTCTCTCTTGTGTATTGTCCATCACTACTAAAGGCTGATTTTTAGACACTGATAAATGATCCATTTACAAAATACTGTTATGTATAAATAAATACACTGATGAACAGAGCTAAGGGTAAGTATGGTGGTCCTCCAAATGATTATTAACGCTGGGGCTGTGATATAGTAGTGTGTGAGAACCCTGTTCTATAGCTCATGGACTGTGTGGCAGAGATCTATTCATACAAGAGTCCGTCTACACACCAGTTGTGTGGCCTTTTTACATACTGTATGCATGATTGCATTCATTAGCAGGGCCTTGTGAAGAGACCACAAAAGTTAGATAATTCCAATGATCAAATAATGCCATCAAGGGGTTGGACATTTCTCACAGATATATCTTCAGTGTGGGAGTTTCAGCTACTCTAAAAATACAGCGTTATCTGCAGCCGAGACGCACACATGCCAAGGGACGCGATGCACCACAAACACTGACTCCCGGGCAGGAATCCGGAGATAAATGCGATTTCCTGTTTTTGAGGCTACTGGACACACAATCTTTTCTTTGCTCAAAACGTTTCTGTTTGATGATGATGACATTTCCTACTGTATGTGTAATCACATTGGCTGCAGAGCGTGGAGTAAAAACCACTGACTGTAATGAGCTTATCAAGGAAGCTGCGGCCGCAGCGACTGTGAATAAATCTCAGTGTGCGCAGTGTGCGCAGTGTGTGCAGAGCTGAGATAAAGGAGCTGAGCTGTTTTACAGGTGACCGTTCTAGCAACCAATACAAAAAGTACAAAAAGGAGGTTCCTGACCTAAAATGTGTAGCTGTGTAGTTGGAAATTGAGGCGGCTGAAGCTTGTCAGGCACATTTGTTAGATCAGTATAGATCAGTAGATTGGGTATTATGACAATTACACTGTATGTTTTAAGCTCCAAAACTCACACTTTTTGGATTGAATTGGCCATTTTATTCACCTCCAATCTGTAATTATAGCTAGATGCTCCAGTTGTGTTACTTATATCAGTATGAGATAAAGGGAGTGTAGATTGGGAGCAAAGGAAATATAATAGGAGAAAACTTAATACAGAGGGCTGGAAAAATATCTCTAATATTCATCAGTCAAAGTAAAAAGTCACTCGACCCGCCCCCCCCCCCTGAACACCCCTCATTCCCACACAGATTCGCCCTTTACTCCCACACAGACACCCCCCCTCATAACCCCACAGACCCTTCATTTATACCCACACTGAGCCCCCCCTTACTAGGGTTGCAAGGTGGCTTCTCCAAAAATACTGGACACAGTGGTGAAAGGTGTGACGTGCTCAAGACACACACCCCTCTCATCTATCTCTGCTCCGTGCTGTTTCCTCCTCACCCCTTCATACCCACGCTAACCCCACTCATACATACACCTCCACCCATAAATAATTAGGACCCTTGATCTTACCTCATATCAATGAGGCAGCAAGGGTCAAAATTACATGAAGTGCATTTTTATTTGTATTGATTTTGTCTCTCCATGTGCTCTTTGTTTGTGTGTTTGTCATAATTAACCAGCCTGATGGGAAAGATTCAGCCTTCTCTTCTTGAACCATCTTCTTGAAGGAAGAAGTTCATAAGTGGCTTGAAAAAATTACATCCAAGAGTTCTCAAGGAGTTAAGTTCAGTAATAGCCAAACCATTACAATTACTATTCAGGGACCTAATTTCCACAGGCTCAGTACCACAAGATTGGCGTAAACCAGATGTGGTACCTATATTTTAAAAAGGGACAGAAAGTTTGCGCGCCCCAGGGATAGACAACAGAGGGTTGTCATAAATGGAACTTTTTCAGGTTGGGCTTGTGTCGTGAGTGGAGTACCACAGGGATTGGTACTAGGACCCATGCTTTTTAACTTGTTTATTAATGACCTTGAGGTTGGCATCGAGAGCAAAGTCTCCGGCTTTGCTGATGATACTAAATTGTGTAAGGTAATAGAATCAGAGCAGGATGTAGTTTCTCTTCAGAAGGACTTGGAGAGACTGGAAACGTGGGCAGGTAAATGGCAGATGAGGTTTAATACAGATAAATGTAAGGTTATGCATTTGGGAAGCAAGTATAAACAGGCGACTTACAAATTAAATGGGGATGCATTGGGTGAATTCTTGATGGAGAAGGATTTAGGAGTGCTTGTAGACAGCAGGCTTAGCAATAGTGCCCAAAGTCATGCAGTAGCTGCAAAGGCAAACAAGATCTTATCTTGCATCAAACGGGAAATGGATGGAAGGGAAGTAAACATAATTATGCCCCTTTATAAAGCATTAGTAAGACCACACCTTGAATATGGAGTACAATTTTGGGCACCACTCCTTAGAAAATACATCATGGGACCTCATTGCCAATTCTACAATGTTATTACTTTTCTGTAATTCTGCTGCAATTCTCCAATAAAGGAAAAAGATTGTTAAAAAAAAAAAAGATATTATGGAACTAGAGACAGTGCAGAGAAGAGCCACCAAATTAATAAAGGGGATGGACATTCTAACTTATGAGGAGAGGCTAGCTAAATTAGATTTATTTAAATTAGAAAAGAGGCGTCTAAGAGGGGATATGATAACTATATACAAATATATTCGGGGACAATACAAGGAGGTTTCAAAAGAACTATTCATCCCACGGGCAGTACAAAGGACTCGGGGCATCCCTTAAGGTTGGAGGAAAGGAAATTTCACCAGCAACAAAGGAAAGGGTTCTTTACAGTAGGGGCAGTTAAAATGTGGAATTCATTACCCATGGAGACTGTGATGGCAGATACAATAGATTTGTTTAAGAAAAAGTTGGACATCTTTTTTAGAAAGGAAAGGCATACAGGGATATACCAAATATCTTGGAGTCGGGAAGGAATTATTTTTTCCCCTTATGATATATCATTGGATGATATGTCACTGGGGTTTTTTTGTTTGCCTTCTTGTGGATCAATAAGTTAAGTATAGATATATGATAAGGTATCTGTTGTCTAAATTTAGCATAGGTTGAACTTGATGGACGCATGTCTTTTTTTCAACCTCATCTACTATGTAACTATGAACCACATGGCTTAAAGGCGCATAACAGCAGGCTGTGTGAAGGCAGCGTGCCCATCACTCACCACCAGAGTATCGATACTTGCACCCCACAATGCGTTGCACTTCAAGGAGACAGACCGCAGAGGCACACGCAAGGCATTGTGGGACGTAAGTATCGAGGCCCCAGCGGTGAGTGACAAGCACGCTCCCTTCACACAGCCTGCATTCCCGCGCCTTTAAGTCGTACGGTTCAGAGAAAAGAAGGCTGCCTCTCACTCGTCTGGTAAAAGAGAAAAGCAGCGCACTGCCAGGGAACCAGGTGGTAAAAATGCAAAATTACTTTATTCAAATATAAACAACACCCCATGGGGGTAAGTGCACCCCTGGGGTGATGTTTATATTTGAATAGAGAATTTAGCATTTTTACCAGCTGGTCCCCTGGCAGTGCGCTGCTTCTCTTTTGTTCTGGTTACTGGATTTCTACGCTTGCGGCTGGACACGCCATCACAGACTCGTGGACACTCGGGAGCGGGTAGGATTTATTTCATTATTCCATCAAGAGTACATTATACTTCAGTACAGAGGTAGCTTTTCTCCAATGAGACTCTCTTCAGGCTGATTTCAATCACCCTGTTTGTTATCTTCAGGAGATGTTATGCTGTTATATTACAGGCTTATCACTCGTATACCCACTCCATAATAGAGTCTAAGTCCAGAGTCTCAACTTTAAGGACTATTGAAATAAGATTGTTTATATCTCCGGACAAATGGATTTTCCCAGCCCTGTTAATACGCATAAAATCTCCCCTTTTAAAATGCATAATTGCCAGCTGATGCCGAAGTCCTGTTTTTCTTCTTTCAATTGCGTCTCCGTTTGTTTAGCTTTTGTAACAGTTGAGGAAAAGTGCAGCCTGGGAACACAATGAACCAGGTGACATGAGGTCTGGTACCGCGGGTCTCGCCTGCCATTAGAAAGTGGAAAAGTGAAGTCACTTTACATCAAAGAGATTGTGTATCTCCAGCTTCCTTTAGACTAGCTCCAGCATTTCCTGTAGGAGATAGCCAGGTACGGTATTATCTTTGGAGGAGTTAGGCGCTATCATCCTGGATTTCCTCTGCTGTACCAAAAACACAAACTTTCAGCAACCCTCCAGCACTTTGTATAGCCGTTTGTAGGGTTAGGTTTTTTTTTAAAGAATAAAGTGCCTGTTTTACTTACAGTATTGCTTCCAATACTTCTTTATTTACTCAGCTTAGATGTAAAACAGGGTGAACTATACAATGGCGCTAATAACGTATATCTACTGTATAGACTTCCAGCACTCGAACCATCCTCGTAGAAAACAGACCTAAAAGTAGCCAAAATATAATTCATATCACACTTCCTCCTTCCCCACGCGATGTAACACCCCCTAACTTCTGCACCCCCAAACCTTAGTAGGATCAGCGGTGCGGCTGGACCATACTCCCCCTCCCGGGCACCCCCCGTCCCACAAGGAGCAGCCGCTCAGCCTTTTCTTTCAACATTTGCCCCTCATTCCCTCTAGAGCAGAGGTCTCAAACTCCTGTCCTCAAGGGCCACCAACAGGCCTGGTATTGGGGATATCCCTGCTTCAGCACAGGTGGCTCAGTCATTCTGAATCATTCTGACTGAGCCACCGATTGAGCCACCTGTGCTGAAGCAGCCATTCTGACTGAGCCACCAGTTGAGCCACCTGTGCCGAAGCAGGGATATCCTTAAAAACTGACCTGTCGGTGGCCCCTGAGGACTGGAGGTGGCCACCCCTGCTCTACAGTGTAAGCTCTTTACCTCTTTGCACCTGTTTGCACATGTTTGTTCGTATTTGTATTTAATATGTAACAAGCAAATCTCTGAACCCACATTGTACCACGCTACGGATTATGTTGGCGCTTTACAAATAACGTTAATAATAGTCATCCGTGGCTGATTCCTTAACGATGTGTGGCAGCCCCCACTGAAGGAGATCTACATTTAAGTGTGGAAGCTTCCAGCTGTGCCAGCGGTGCAGGGTACCACAACCTGAGCCGGTTGCCGTGTGCGAATGCAGCTGCAATAGGTGGCGTTGGCAGAAGTGACTTTAAACTTGGAATGGATCCACTGTCATTTGTTTTACACAAATATCTTGATCCGCTGTAACCACCAAGGCTAGCCACATATTTACATGTTATTGCGTGACCCAAGTGACTCAGTTAAAGAATTCACATTACCGTCAGAGCATAAACCTGCATTGTGAGGCAGCCTCAGTAATAGGAGGTTTCATCTCGCTGCGCTAACTCGGCGCTGCTAACTCCGCTTTTTGTATCACCATGTTTTAGATTGGGGTTACATGTAAGCCTTCCTTTTTACTCTTAATAATTACCGATGCTATTCAGTGTTTAATTATAGCGCTCAGATGAAGCAACATTACTATTACTAGAGGATTTTTTACACACAGCGATTACATTTCTATCATTCCCTTGCTGTCTCTCTAACCCAAATTATTCGATATGCTGTAAAGATGTCTTTCCCGCGCTGGAGAAGAATTAAGCTCCAGTCAGAAATTGGACAAATCTTTAAAGCTGCAGACCAAGTAATATCCTACATGTGTTTTTTTTAAAATAAATCAATTTTGTACAATGAGAAAATACTTGTAGCAACTCTGAATTACATTTTAAAGCTGCCGTTTAAAAAAAAAAAAAATCAAATCAATGCAATCTGCACACTGACAAGTGATTAGCTAAGTTGCCAATCGATCCGTTCTCCTGTAACCGATCGCTTTGCTCAGGGTTATTTAATTCCGTTATTGCTGGACTACATTACCAGAATGCAAAAGCATTTTTGTTTCTATAGCAACCATTTACAAAGTCACATCCCCTTCCTCTTCTGAAACAGGCTCTGGCACACCCCTGTTTTAGCCCTGCCCTCTCTCTAGCAGTGCACCAATTGTATCTAGTGACTGCCGGGTCACATGATCTTCCCCACAGAACTTTGCATCTTTGGTCCTCTTCTGCTGCACTGACAGCCATTTAGTGAACCCCTGAGCCGAATCTTTGGCGACGAATCAGCAACTTAGCTAATTACTTATCATTGTGTGGATTGTATTGATGCACAAATTAAAGGATAAAAAAACAAAACGTCAGCTTGGACTGCTGCTTTAACTCAGGGAAGGCGTCTTCATATTGAATAGGTCTCTCTCTCCTCACTCTTCTCACTCTTCTCACTCTTCTCACTCTTCTCACTCTTCTCTCTCACTCTCTCTTCCTCTCTTCTCTTTCTTCTCTCTCTCCTCTCTTCTCTCTCCCCCTCTTTCTCTCTTTTCTCTCTTCTCTCTTCTCCCTCTCTCCTCTCTCTTCTCTCTCTCCCCCTCTCTTCCTCTTCGTCTCTCTTCTCACTTTTCTCTCTTCTCTCTATTCTCTATTTTCTCTCTTTTTTCTCTCTCTTTCCTCTCTCCTCTCTCTCTTTCCTCTCTTTACTCTCTCTTCTCTCTCTCTGTTTCTTTCTCTGTTGTTCTCTCTCTCTTTCTCTGGTTCTCTTGCTCTGTTTCTCTTTCTCTGTTTCTCTTTCTCTCTCTCTCTGTTTTCTTTCTCTCTCTCTCTCTATTTTTTTTCTCTTTTTTTCTCTGTTTTTCTCTCTCTCCAGAATATGCTTTCTCTGCTTTTTTGTTTGTTTTTAACACGTTGTTAAATGCTGTTTAACACAATCAGTGCTCCAGGCCCCACACGTAGTCATAAAAAAAGTCAAAGCTATAAAACCTTCCCTAAACCATAAAAGTAAGCACTGTTACCCTGGTGTAGGGGGAGAGAGGGCTGACCTGGGTACGGCTGCATTTGTGCCCTGATTTATGGACATGAATGTGCATGATTTACTTCTTGCTCGTGGGATATGAGAGGCTGCTTTGCAAGCTTGCTTTGATGATCTATGACTCAATCAGCAAACCTTTTAATCCTTTCAGTGCCCTTTTAGATGCATCTGCTACAGCATGGGCTCTGGCCCTCCCTAGGCTGCACGGAGCAGTCCTACTAATCCTCTAGGGGAGAACGCGCGACCCATCACCAAGTGCTGGGGTGACCATCTCCACTCCTCAAGGGCTCGCCGATTTGAGCCACCTGTGCTGAAGCCGGGACATCCTGAAACCCTGACCTGTTGGTGGCTCTTGAGGACTGGAGATGGTCACCCCTGACCAAGTGGAACATGGAGGAGAACTTCCCCCCCCTCACCCCCCGCCTCCCCTTCCCTCGTTCCCGCCACCGGTGGCAAGCGATCACGTAACCGCAAGTGCTGCGGCACTCCTGTTCTCAAAAAATCTCACTACTCCGTACTTCCTTTATTGTACAGAGGAACAGACGGGTTATGTCTCCGACTCGCGCTTTCCCACCGCGCCACTTATATTTACTCTGCATTTTGTGTGTTTGAGAGCGGAGGTGCGGCTTGTACCCATAACCTGTGCCGATGTGTCACTGACTCGGCTGCTTTCTGGGCACACTGGGAACGTTTGGATGTGGGCGTTATTATTATAACGGGGTGTAATTATTCGGTGCGCAAACTGGGGGGTGCGAGATTTTCTGGGGGTGGCGCGGCGGTTGCAGAGGTCCCGCACTCTTCCCCAAGGTATTTAAATTAAATGCCGGGGGACCTCTGCAACCCCTACTTACCGAGATTCAGCTGGCGTCAGGACGCGTGACCATGGCAACGCGGCGTCCCATGAGGCCGCGGGTGACGTGACACGACCCCGCCGTGCGAGGTAAAGGGGGGGAGGGACAGCGCAACAATGGAGGAGAGCAGGCGGGGGGGGGGGGGGCACAGCAAAAAAATGTTGGCGCACCCCTGGTGTAATCGATGCTTTCAGTGTTCACTGTAAATGTTTTGAAGGGGGGGAGTTATTATAACGGGGTGTAATATACTGATGCTTCAGTGTTCTTACGTGTGCATTTACACTGATGGGTGGTGGTAAATATCTGGAGAATAAAGGGGCATCACGAAGAAGGTCATCAGCCCCTGCAACAACGGGCACCTAAACATAGGTACATTTTAGTTCCTCTGCCAGCGTGGGGTACAGGGAGTGAGCACTACCTTTGAGCATCCCATAATAATACATGCAATTTATTATAAGCAAAGATTATTTTATTAATACAACATTTGTATTTCTGCATTTGTTTGACTATAGATACATAAAGTAGCAGTGGTGATACGTTGTATTTATAATTTATAGCACAACGATCATGTATCAAATCGGTCATCGGTCTTCAAGCTGCTGTAATTAGCTGAAGGCTCAGAGTTTCAGCCAATGGGAGACGGGCAGTGAAGCATTCGTCAGACTCACACCCAGCCAGAAATAGGGACAGTAAGTACAGGCTGTTTAACCAGGTGCCGGGCAGAACAAATGCGCACAGTACCTGCTACTGCACCGACACACTTTATTCGAGCAAATACCCGGTATGTACCTGGCAGATACCTGGAATGCGCCACTCCTCACCTCTAACAAGCCCCGTTGCATTTGCCTTCCCAGCCTGGGTTCATGCCTGGCTGATGGGCGGCTGATCTGTTAAATGATAATGTTTAGGATTTAATAGGCTGCAATGCTTCGCATGTCTACCAGATGGCATAAATTCATGAATTGTAATGCAGTATATATATATATACTGTGCAGTATTGCAGCCAGCGGGAATAAAATGCTTCAATCCCTGCTTGGAAAATAACTCAATGCACTCGGGCAGAAAACAGTCACAAACCTCAATACACCCGGGTATACCCGAATTCGTGGGACTAGCCAAGCTCGAATAAAGTGTGTCGCCAGTGTAAATAGGTACAGTTGGAGGGTGTGTGTTACACGCACCTACATTTAAATTGCTCGCTTTGTTACTTTTTTTTTTACATTTGTATTAATGTAGCATTTTAATCCGGATGTTCCCACTCCTGCGGAAATCAAAGATATCTGCTTACTGTTCCCCCCCTTTAGAGGTTTATGACCGGACTTTGACTTTGGCAATAGTATAAAAGGAACATAATAAATAAAAGGGTGTTTGCTTTCCTGTATCGGCTGCAACATTACTTTGGTTGCCAAAATCATGCAGACATCAGGGAGTCTGCAGCAGCCCCGTTATTATCTGAATTCATTAGAATCTATAATACGCCTTCAGTTCTTCTATATTACCCAGGGGGGGATGTATACTCCTCCTCATGTGAGGCCCATACCCTATACATGTTTCAAACTGCAGGTCCACATATATACACCACAAATATTTTTATTGATTGATTGTCATTCAATCACACCTGACATTCTCTAGTAGATCTCTGTGTAGGAAACATGCCGAATTGCAGCCATTTCATATTACGAGGAGTTGTTGAAACGTGTTATAACCGTGGCTCTGGTCACAGCGGTTTTTGTGTAGCTGTATGTTTTTTAGATATTGGCCGTGGTGCTGTTCAGGGAGAGACATTCAGGGCGTTAATTAGGTTTTCAAATCTAACTTTTACAAGGTTATGAGGGGGGGCCTGAAAAATTCACCGGTCAAGAAAGAGTCACTCGTTCAGCACAAGTTATACACCAAACACAGCCTAAAATCATACAGACCCCCCCACCAACCAATGATCATATAGACCCCCACCAACCAATGATCATATAGACCCCCACCAACCAATGATCATATAGAACTCCCACCAACCAATGATCATATAGATCCCCACCAACCAATGATCATATAGACCCCCACCAACCAATGATCATATAGATCCCCACCAACCAATGATCATACAGACCCCCACCAACCAATGATCATATAGAACTCCCACCAACCAATGATCATATAGACCCCCACCAACCAATGATCATACAGACCCCCACCAACCAATGATCATATAGAACTCCCACCAACCAATGATCATACAGACCCCCACCAACCAATGATCATATAGATCCCCACCAACCAATGATCATACAGACCCCCACCAACCAATGATCATATAGAACTCCCACCAACCAATGATCATATAGACCCCCACCAACCAATGATCATATAGATCCCCCCACCAACCAATGATCATATAGACCCCCACCAACCAATGATCATATAGAACTCCCACCAACCAATGATCATATAGATCCCCACCAACCAATGATCATATAGAACTCCCACCAACCAATGATCATATAGATCCCACCAACCAATGATCATATAGATCCCACCAACCAATGATCATATAGAACTCCCACCAACCAATGATCATATAGATCCCACCAACCAATGATCATATAGATCCCACCAACCAATGATCATATAGACCCCACCAACCAATGATCATATAGATCCCACCAACCAATGATCATATAGAACTCCCACCAACCAATGATCATATACATCCCCACCAACCAATGATCATACAGTATAGATCCCCACCAACCAATGATCATATAGATCCCACCAACCAATGATCATATAGATCCCCACCAACCAATGATCATATAGATCCCCCACCAACCAATGATCATATAGAGCAGCCCCACCAATCAATGATCATATAGATCCCCCACCAACCAATGATCATATAGATCCCCCACCAACCAATGATCATATAGATCCCCCACCAACCAATGATCATATAGATCCCCACCAACCAATGATCATATAGATCCCCACCAACCAATGATCATATAGATCCCACCAACCAATGATCATATAGAGCCCCCACCAACCAATGATCATATAGATCCCCACCAACCAATGATCATATAGATCCCCCACCAACCAATGATCATATAGATCCCCACCAACCAATGATCATATAGATCCCCACCAACCAATGATCATATAGATCCCACCAACCAATAAATATATAGATCCCACCAACCAATGATCATATAGAACTCCCACCAACCAATGATCATATAGAGCCCCCACCAACCAATGATCATATAGAACTCCCACCAACCAATGATCATATAGAACTCCCACCAACCAATGATCATATAGATCCCACCAACCAATGATCATATAGATCCCCACCAACCAATGATCATATAGATCCCACCAACCAATGATCATATAGAACCCCCACCAACCAATAATTATATAGATCCCCACCAACCAATGATCATATAGAACCCCCACCAACCAATAATTATATAGATCCCCACCAACCAATGATCATATAGATCCCCACCAACCAATGATCATATAGAACTCCCACCAACCAATGATCATATAGATCCCACCAACCAATAATTATATAGAACTCCCACCAACCAATAATTATATAGAACTCCCACCAACCAATGATCATATAGATCCCAACAACCAATAATCATATAGAGCCCCCACCAAACAATAATTATATAGAGCCCCCACCAACCAATAATTATATAGTGCCCCCACCAACCAATAATTATATAGACCCCCACCAACCAATAATCATATAGAGCCCCCACCAACCAATAATCATATAGACCCCCACCAACCAATAATTATATAGACCCCCACCAACCAATAATTATATAGAGCCCCCACCAACCAATAATTATATAGAGCCCCCACCAACCAATAATTATATAGAGCCCCCACCAACTAATAATTATGCAGACCCCCACACCAACCAATGATCATACAGACCCCCCACCAACCAATAATCATGCAAACACCCTCACCAACCAATGATCATGCAGACCTAGCCCCCCTACCAACCAGCCTGAAAGAGGGCAGAGTTGAAACAGGATAGCATACATTTGTAATGAAGGAAGTCTGCGAGTGTGAGATTTCCTCCAGAGGCGTTCAGAGGAACGAGTGCAGGAACGCAGCATGCGCATGTGGGAATTTAGCCAGGGTCTGGGGTTAGAAGGGCGAAAACGGCAGAGAGAAAGCGGGGCATGTAGATCAAGAGAGGAGGGTAAGGCAGAGTTCCTGACCACATTATCAGTGTCTGGTGCAGAGTTGAGAGAGGAGAGGGAGGAGCGTAAAGTGGAATCAAAAGCTGGTAGGTTAATAGAGCGCAGGTTTCTACAGAAATGAGGGGCAGATGGAGAAGTGAGAGAGAGAAAATGAGATGAGGTGATGGTCAGAGAGAGAGGAAAGGGGGAAATGGAGAAGTCAGAGAGAGAAAAGTTTTTAGTGAAACCAGGTCTAGGTAGTGGTCATCCCTGTGGGTGCTGGCTGCAGTCCACTGATGCCGGCCAAAAGAAGAGGTTAGAGAGAGAGATAGCGGGAAGGGAGAGAGGGGTCATCAATGTGGCAGTTGAAGTCCCCACGGAGAAGAACAGGGGAATCTGAGGAGAGAAAGAAGGAGAGCCGGGTTTCAAAGTGAGAGAGAGAGGCAGAAGGGGGGTGAGTAGGGGCAGGTGGGCGATAGATGACCGCCATGTGGACAGGGAGAAGAGAGAAGATCTGGACAGTGTGAGCCTCAAAGGAGGGAGGAATAGGAAGGGTTTGGTATGGCAGAGAGAGGAGAGGAGGAGCCCCACGCCTCCACCCCTGTCACCCCAAGGCCACTATAAGAGAGGGCAGCATCCAGAGCAGAGTCAGACTGGGTGAGCCAGGTCTCAGTTATAGCAAAGAGAAGCAGAGTGAGAGAGAGAGACGTCATGCACAGAGAGGAACTTGTTGGAAAGGGAGCGAGCATTCCAAAGGGCTCAGGAGAAAGGGAGAGAGGAGGGAGGGTGACGGGATGGGTATGAGGTTAGAGGGGTTGACACCAGAAGGAGTAGACGTTGTATGCGGGAGGTGAGGACAAGAGCATGCAGAAATAAGACAGGGACCAGGATTGGGAGAGATATCCCCAGAAGCAAGGAGGAGAAGCATGGATAGAAATATAATGTGTATTTGTAGGGGTGTGTTTTAGTGCAGGGGATATAGCTGTGTAGTGTAAGGCACGTTCTATAGTGCCGGGCACGTGCTAGGCCGTGCGCGCGCGGAATTTTCGTTGGCTGACGTTAGTCAGCCTTTCTATACAAGGGCGGCACGCGCGCGCGGCAGGGAGAGGGGAGCCGACAGACAGCGGCGAAGATGAGAAAATTCATCTTTTCGCGCTGCTACCGGCTCTGAATGTATGTATATATGTGTGTGTGTGTATATATGTATGCATGTGTATTTATGTATATGTGTGTGTGTGTATGTATTTGTGTGTCTGCACAAGTCTAATAAATTTTTTATTTTTACCAGTGTTTTTTTTTTTAATAAATAATAAATTACACATAAACATACACATATAAACACACTGAACATTGTATACACTCAACACAGTATACGTACGAAAAGCATGCGGCACATGCACGCGCGTTCGCATATGCACGCACGGCCGCATGCTGAATATAGCAGCCCTTAGAGGGCGCAGGTAAGACAGGAGTTCATGTGAACTGAGAAGAGGGGAAGGAAGGAGAGATGGAGATATATGAATAGAGTTAGAGACATAGTGAGGCTGGTAGAAAGAGGCGTGTATTTGAAAAGAAGTGAGGTGAGAGCAAATATAAATGGTAGCGGTGGCATGGCAGCAATAGTGTAGTGCATTTTAATGAATGCCCCCCATTACATCTCTGTAGAGTATCAAAGGGTCAGAAGGGAGGCAGGGCGGCCAAAAAACATGAGTCATTTGGGACCCCAAGTAACATATTTAGAATCTGTCAGTCTGTAATGAATTAGAATTGATAGTTGTGTTGGCGAGTAGCTGCTCTATATGTAAATATTGATTTGGGTGGGAGTTTGATGCTAGTTGTTTACACAGGACCATCGGTTACAATGCTACATTAATGTAAGTGGTTACATTTCTATGGTAGAAATTACAGGGACAACACACTTTTTTGACCTGAAGAGCTGATCTTCAGAGCTTTAATAAGCGCAGGTAGTGATTTGCCAAGAAATTGCTGGCACAGCGTCTTTAACCTGAGTCTCAAATACCGTGTCATCTCCACCCGGCCATCACCCGGCCATCTCCACGGAGCATCGTGTGACGTGGTTGTGGTTAGAGCATCGTGTGACGTGGTTGTGGTTAGAGCATCGTGTGACGTGGTTGTGGTTAGAGCATCGTGTGACGTGGCTGTGGTTAGGGCATCGTGTGACGTGGTTGTGGTTAGAGCATCGTGTGACGTGGTTGTGGTTAGAGCATCGTGTGACGTAGTTGTGGTTAGAGCATCGTGTGACGTGGTTGTGGTTAGAGCATCGTGTGACATGGTTGTGGTTAGAGCATCCTGTGACGTGGTTAGAGCATTGTGTGACGTGATTAGAGCATCGTGTGACGTGGTTGAGGTTAGAGCATCGTGTGACTTGGTTGTGGTTAGAGCATCGTGTGACGTGGCTGTGGTTAGAGCATCGTGTGACGTGGTTGTGGTTAGAGCATCGTGTGACGTGGCTGTGGTTAGAGCATCGTGTGACGTGGTTGTGGTTAGAGCATCGTGTGACGTGGCTGTGGTTAGAGCATCGTGTGACGTGGCTGTGGTTAGAGCATCGTGTGACGTGGTTGTGGTTAGAGCATCGTGTGACGTGGTTGTGGTTAGAGCATCGTGTGACGTGGTTGTGGTTAGAGCATCGTGCGACATGGTTGTGGTTAGAGCATCCTGTGACGTGGTTAGAGCATCGTGTGACGTGATTAGAGCATCCATTGACGTGGTTGTGGTTAGAGCAGCTTTTACGGCCGCTCTCTCCGTGCTCCAATTTTGGATCCGATTATTTTTTTTTGGTCTTTTTTTGGGGGGGCTTTTTTTCTTCTTCTTCCTCTTCTTCTTCTTCTTCTTCTTCTTCTGATAGTGTCGATCACGGCACTATCACACGGAAGCTCCCATTGCAATGGGACCTTCGGTTCGATCATAACCTGATCGACACTGACTCGGTTTAATGAATAATGAATAACCCCAAATGCAAGTCACTTTATCCCTCTGTGCCTCAGGCCCCAGAATTAAATTAGAGAAAAAACGATTGCAACGGCGCTTACTTGTGACAATGTCCTAAAATATGTGAACTATGTAAAACAAAGTGTTTAAAGCAAATAACAGAAAAATTGTCTCTGAAAAAAGATTAACGTGAACTGTGATCTATTAGTAAATAATGTGATAAATCCACCACCCAGTGTAGAGGTGCTAATAGAAAAGCTACTCAAATCCCTTGTAAAGACTGTTCTCTTAGTCTGTTTGATTGCAGAATTCCTCAAAGATTCAGGGGAGCGCCAATGTTCACGTGGTCATATGTAAAAGAAAAATAAACGCAACATAGTATAGTATAGTCTCAACTCTTTCTTTCAAGTGTAAAGGTAATCCACTCACAATTTTCTTCTCATAAGTAAGGCATTACAGAGACAGTCCTCTCTCTGATTAGAGCAATGAAACTGGATATCCACAGGTGTAGACCCCTTTCTATTTCTCTCCACCACCGCACGAATACCCAGGAATAATAAGAAACACCAAATAGCGCAATACCGTCTTAAAATGTATTGGAGATGATCACAAATAAAACATATGGATATGCACTCACATAAGATATATAAGTACAGTCACTGTACGAAATCCCGATAAGGTAAGAGCAATTCACCGGTACACAGTGTGTTGTTCCCCTCTGCGTCTCTGCTCCCATCAACGTCACATCCGGTTGACACAGGGCTAAGGGCGGAAGTGCTGTAAGGAGGAACTCCGGCTGCCAGGACTTCGCGTCTGAGACTTGCACAGGCTGGATACTGAACAAAGATTCTACACGTTTCGTCGGTTCGACTTCTTCAGGAATCTAGTTGCCCTATCACTGCTTAGCATATTTATAGGCACAGAATTTGTGAACTGATTAATCACTTAATTGCAGTCATATGGTAATAAAAAAGGATAACGTTGGTAATTGTTATGCATCTACTCATTACATAGTAGTGCTCCAAAAATGTAATAATATAAAAATGACAATCTATTTAATAAACATAAACCTTATATATATATAAAAAAAAAATAATAAAAAAGTTTGTAATAAAAAATACACAATATTAATGATCCTATTGAAATATTCTAATAATGACATACATTACTACACTGACCTAATGATTCAATCCTGGGGATACAGGAAAAAACAGAATGAGTAACTTGTAATATTAATGCGAACAATCAATGCGGTAAAAGAAAGAGATGCTTATCACAAGAAAGCTCCTATATCAATACTGACATTTAACCCCTCTGGAACCAGCGTTTGGCGTCTATGGATCCAGTATGTTTCACGCTGGGCCAGAAGGGTTAATCTGTCACCACCTCTCCAGTGGACAGGAACATGCTCAATTCCTTTATATGTTACCAATGTGGGGTCTGAATGGTGGTAAATACCAACATGTTTAGAAATACAATGGGTTAATAGATTTTTCTTGATGTTCCCCATGTGTTCTAGTATATGTACTTTAAGGGGTCTTGACGTTCTCTCCACATATTGGAGGCCACAAGGGCACTCCAATAAATACACCACATATGAATATTTGCAATTTATATACTGGTTAATTTTGAACATTTCATTCGTTATATTTGATTTAAAGGTAAATTTCTCCACACTTTTTTGGACACAGGCTTTGCATGAAATGCAACCGTAAAAACCAATTGGTTTGTTTAACCATGAACCACTATCATTTTTTCTTTTCATGGCAGTTGGGGCAAGCAGACTTTTCAGATTCAGCGCTTTTTTAAAAATGATGCTAGGTTTTTCTGGAATATGACCACGTAATATAGGGTCGTTCATAAGTACATGCCAATGTTTAGATATTATTTTCTTAATCTGTGCAGACTCTCGATTGAATTCCGTAATAAAGGACATACCATATTTCATATTGTTGGTTACATTTTTTCTCTTACTTGTCACAATTTTGGGCTGAATGATATCACCTCTTGGTACCAAATCTAATTTCTGTACAGCTCTACTAATGATATTTTCTCCATATTTCCGTTCCCTGAATTTTTCAATTAATATTTCTGATTGTTCCAAATATATATATTCATTGGTACAGTTCTGTTTGATACGTCTCAGCTGACCATATGGGATATTATGTATCCAGTGCTTATCATGACAGCTTGTCTCCAGAATAAAATTATTTGCATCAACTGGTTTAAAGTGTGTTTTCGTATTTAATCTCCATTCTTCTACATATATTACTAAATCAAGAAACACAATTTCTTTTGGACTGGTGACTGAGGTAAATTTAATATTCTGGTTATTTTCATTCAACCCAATAAGAAAGGAATCAAGGGATAATTGGTCTCCCTGCCAGACAATCACCACATCGTCAATAAAGCGCCACCAGAGGACCAGATTTGCCCCGAGCCCATGCTGGGGCCAGATGGAATTATGTTCCCAATGGCCCATAAATAAATTAGCATAGCTAGGGGCAAATCTGGTCCCCATGGCGGTCCCACACAATTGCAAATAGTTCATATCATTAAAACTGAAATAGTGTTTTTCCAGAATAAATCTAATGGACTTTAAAAGAAAGTCTACCTGCTCCGTCAACAAAGATTCATCATTCCTTAAATAGAATTCCACTGCACTACACCCATCATCATGTGATATTGAAGTGAAAAGAGAGCTAACATCAGCAGTAGCTAGTAAGAAATTCTCTTGCCACTCAATAGTATCCAGAATCCGAATTATGTCTGCTGAATCCCTAATATGGGATCTTAAATTTTTAACATATTTCTGTAAGAAGTGATCTATGTATTCTGAAAGGTTGCTTGTCAGAGACTCTATACCAGATATTATTGGTCTTCCTGTTGGCCGGGAAATACATTTATGCAGTTTGGGGAGGAAATAGAATAATGGAAGTTTGGGATTCTCTTTCATCAGGTATTTAAATTCATTCCTGTTTAAAACCTGAATTTCTTTCCCACTTTCTAACAGGGCCTTTAATTCTCTTTGAAAATCATGTGTGGGGTTTTTATCTAGTATTTTATAAGTATCCCTTTCTTCCAATAATCTATTTGCTTCCTCCATATAATAACTTTTATTTAAGATTACCACTCCCCCCCGCTTTATCTGCCTGCTTGATAACAATGTCTTCTCTATCCTGTAATTCTTTAAGTGCATCTCTTTCTCTTTTACTCAAATTGTTTTTAAACTTTGTTTTAGAACTAGTGTCCACAAGACTCTTAAAATCATTGTTAATTAATTGATAATACACATTTAGAAAATCTCCCTTTTCCTGACTGGGCGTAGAATCTTTGTTCAGTATCCAGCCTGTGCAAGTCTCAGACGCGAAGTCCTGGCAGCCGGAGGTCCTCCTTACAGCACTTCCGCCCTTAGCCCCGTGTCAACCGGATGTGACGTTGATGGGAGCAGAGACGCAGAGGGGAACAACACACTGTGTACCGGTGAATTGCTCTTACCTTATCGGGATTTCGTACAGTGACTGTACTTATATATTTTATGTGAGTGCATATCCATATGTTTTATTTGTGATCATCTCCAATACATTTTAAGACGGTATTGCGCTATTTGGTGTTTCTTACTATTCCTGGGTATTCGTGCGGTGGTGGAGAGAAATTGAAAGGGGTCTACACCTGTGGATATCCAGTTTCATTGCTCTAATCAGAGAGAGGACTGTCTCTGTAATGCCTTACTTATGAGAAGAAAATTATGAGTGGATTACCTTTACACTTGAAAGAAAGAGTTGAGACTATACTATACTATGTTGCCTTTATTTTTCTTTTACATATGACCACGTGAACATTGGCGCTCCCCTGAATCTTTGAGGAATACCAGAATTAAATTGTAAGCTCTTCAGTGCAGGGTCTCCTGGAACCTGCAAAATATTAAAATTAAATACCGGGGGACCGCGCGAGGCCTCTGTAACTCGCTTACCTTGATTCAGCCGTCTTTGGGCGACGCGGCGGCAAATTACACCGCGGGGTCATGTGACGGGCCCTCACGTTTCCCGCTACACAAAGGTAAGGGGGGCTTGAGCACTGGGGGAGACCAGGTAGGGGGGCGCAGCACCAAATGTTTTCTCACTCCTGACCTTGTTTAACCTGTCAATCTATGTTGACCCTACATAGAAGAGCACTTTAAACCTCCAGTACACGTGCTCAGACGTCCTGTAGCAGATGTTCTTGACCCGCAAGTTTTGAACTATTCATTTGCAATTGAGTTCTATGGAGCCGAGAGTTGTAAAATGACCGCCACGATAACGGGCGCAATAACATCTGCTACCCCCTCCCCTGTAGGACCTTCCAATCTTACCGACTCCTCCTTTGTGTTGACAGTCTGCATTGACGATATTGAAGATGTACGGCCGGGCCATGAGACAGAAGGGTTGCAGAGGTTTGCCAAGGATATCCCAGCCGACCGCTGCTTTTCCATCATCTTCAAGGGCCAGCGGAAGAACCTGGACCTGGTCGCCGGCAGCGAAGAAGATGCCGGTCACTGGATTGCCGGCTTATGCAAAGTCCTCCGCAATGCCAAGGCCATGAGCCAAAAGGAGAAGGTAAAACAGTATCCTTCGTGCTGCGCCTGAGGGGTCGTCGTGCTCGCAGGTACCTGCGGGGAGTCGAGGGCTTACATGTGCCATGCTGCCCGGGAAATCATTATTTATGCACAACATGCCTTTTTTCTTTTCCTTTCGCTTCTTGATGGCGTCTCGGGGGAATTCACCAATAAGTTTCTATTTTGGAAAACCCTGAATAAAACGGATAGAATATTTATTTATATAATATTTAATGATTACACAACAACAAACCCGACTTTTCGGTCCCCAGCTAAAAATATTGCAGCAACCCCCACCCAGGGGGACCGAAACGTCGGGATTGTTGTAATATATTGCTTAAAAGTATTTTGGAAAAGCGTCTATGCCTCCAGTGCTGGTTCTGACAATCAGTGATTGTTATTGTTTTGTCTGCAAAATTATCATACAACCGTGTAACGGCTTATCTTTAGGATCATATATATATATATATATATATCATAATTTGACGCCACGCAGCAATTTTGACGGGAGTTGGAGGGGGAGACACAGGACTTGCCAAAGAATGCCGGATGCACCACGCCGCTGCATGCGCCGCCGGTAAGTACTCGACAGCGGGCTAAATGCACTCGCCCCAAGTGAGTGGGCGAGTGCATTTGTCGAGCCCTGTGTGTGTATATACAGCGCGATCCGTTACAATGCGAATCCGCCTATAACGCGATGCAAGCGTGGCTCCCAATTTTTGTATTTATGAATACTTTACAACACGGTTATTGGTACCTTAAATACTTTAGGGTACAATGCATACAATTGTACATTATTTCTAACGCGATCCGCTTATTGCGCAATGTGATTCTTTGGACCCCAAACTTGAACAGGAACTCCTTTCGGTCATTTAGTTTTCCTGTCAATTGCCTTTACTTTCCATTTCTCACTGTGATCCTGTGATATGTTGTTGGATCCTTCAGTAGAATTCTGATTTTGAGAAATATACATTATTGAAACTTTTTATGGCTAACGCGATTTTCACAACTGCGTTGTAACTTCCGTCCGATAACTTCAGCAGCACTGCTGCCCAAACAACCCCCCCAACAATATCCGTGTACTTCGAGCATCGGGTTACATTAATTATTCCTCTCCTGAGTTTACTTTTATATTCCATGGTTTTATCTCTCTTTGCCTTTATTATAATAATAATAATAATAATAATAATATTGCAGCATATCTTTCAATGATTATTGTTTAATGGATAGCAGAGCAGGTGTTCCCGTTGAGTGATGTCAGTGTCTGTTAGTAAGGGGTAGGATTGCGCTTCCTGAACATGACCTGTCCTGAAGTGGTTGTGTGAGTCTCCGGTGACGGTAACCCGAGCTTTCTGTTCTGTGTCGGTAGGGTGTGTCCCGGCTCCTGTCAAAGGGCTGTATGAATGGAGCTGTAACCAGACCGACCTGTATCTTATCTGTTTGCCAGCGCCCAGGGCTTTATATACAGCGTGACACAATGCCCAGCCTTCAGAGACGAGCACAGCTGAGGACAGTTATGGGCCTTTCCAGTAATAAAAGCAATAGGGAGTAAAGGACAGACATGATTTGTGGTGTAAATACTGTACGTGTGTACAGTTAACACAGCTGTAAAACATGCTGCCAACATACGTTGTAGGTCTTCAAATTTCAGAGCAATTTAATATGGGAACTCGGATATCAAATTGACCAATAACATATATATCAAGGTAAAACTGGGGCAATTGTAGACCACTTTTGTATTAACAAAAATATAACCATAAATGTGGCTTCCAACAACAGGGTGCTGTCTTTGAGACATCTGAAGTTTTCTTTGATATACAGTATATACCAGTATAGAAGTAATAAAGTGTATATACTTGACTATGTAACACAATAGTGTTGATTTTATCAAGGTCTCCCAGCTGCAAAAGTGGTATCAGGAAAAATCCCTTTGCTTTTAACGGGAATCATTTTCTTTGATTAAATCTGTCGCGTTTTTCTGTTTATTGTACTTATTGCTAGCCGGGAGACTTTGATAAATACAGTTCTTTGTGTTCCATGTTTTCAGCTGCAATCCCACCTCAAAGGAATATCGTGTGGAGCTGAAATGCGTTCTCTCAGGGCAGTGAAGTGGCTGTCCAGTAGGAAGTAGCAACCAATGACATTGCAGCTTTCTGGGGCCACGGGACTTGTGGTATTTCATGGCCCTTTTGTTTTCCCTAAGTACCTTGGGAACCAGAGCTGAAAAAGAGGTTACTCTCTCACTCTCACACACACTCTCACACACACACTCTCACACACACTCTCACTCTCTCACACACACTCTCACACACACTCACACTCACTCTCTCACTCTCACACACACTCTCACACACACTCTCACGCTCTCACACACACTCTCACTCTTTCACACACACTCTCACTCTCTCACACACTCACTCTCTCACACACTCTCACTCTCTCACACACTCTCACTCTCTCACACACACACACACACTCTCTCACACACACTCTCACTCTCTCACACACACTCTCACTCTCTCACACACATTCTCTCTCTCACACACACACTCTCTCTCTCTCACACACTCTCTCTCACACACACTCTCTCTCACACTCTCTCATTCTCTCTGCCCATGTCTCTGTATGTATGTATGTATGTATGTATGTTTGTGTATACAGTACATGTATGTGTGTGTGTATACACACATACACACCACCACATATATATATATATATGAGATGGCAGCGCCAAATTATATGTAATAATGAATTAATTCAAATATTAATATTACATTCAAGATGTGAAATTAATGTATAGTTGTGATGTATATGTAAATACACAAACAACATAAAACAGAGAGAAACCAGCCCCTTAAATGTCCAGTCTGTAAGGAACGCTTCTGCTAGAGGGGTGTAGGGCAGCTTTCAAAGGGATGAACCACATCCAAAATAGAACCTAAAATGAGAAAAAAGAGGGAGCGCACGGCCCATAGCGTCAAAAATACATTTAATACAGGGAAATAGGGAGGAAGGAAATAGGCTCACTCACAAGGGAAGGTAAAAATCAAGCAGTTATGAATACAAAGATCACCGCCAACCGTATGAATCCGCGGTGAAGTTCCGATCTTAATGTATGCAGCAGCCTGTAAGAACCGGGACCCGTCTCCAGCTGGACTCCGGCAGTCACAGGCGCTGCCGCAGGGGGTTACAAATCTCACGGCTTCTGATTAAACTCACGGCTTCCGATTCAGCTCCAAACGCTCCTGCGACATGACTTCAACATGCTGGAGCGCGGAGTCGGCTGAACCGCGTTTGGAGCTGAATCGGAAGCCGTGATTCATACGGTTGGCGGTGATCTTTGTATTCATAACTGCTTGATTTTTACCTTCCTTTGTGAGTGAGCCTATATCCCTTTTATAGCCTCTGGTTATTGACTTTACTAGCTCAAGATATTTGTATTCTGCGTACATGGTATTTATGCTGTGGTGAAGGGCACATTTTAAACTATGTTTGGCAGTTCTTGTAAACACTGTTAAAGTTGTAGGGTTGATTTTAATGTCTTTATCACTACCTTATCTTTCCATTGTCCATTACACTGTCTCTCTAGTTCTTTTATAAAGGGAAAGGGCAGTGGGAACAGCGCTAATGCTACAAATAAAAATAGTGACACATGGGTGACTAACATATAATAAAACACACTTTAAATGTTAAAGTGGGGGCTGCCAAGAGCAAAGGTTCACACAAACCAATATAGACAATAAAAACAAAAAAAAACCGGCGCCTCCAAAAAGAATAGCAAATAAAGCCTGACCAAATATAAAGTCCAATAAGGCTGAGTGGAAAACCCCTGACGAAGTGACTGACGTCACGAAACGCGTAGGGTGGTTTTTATTTTGCAGAGACCTTGACATCCTCCCCCGGTAGCCCTCCTGTCCTTTCTCTACCCAGCATGAGTCCTCTGGGCTTCACGGTTCTTGTCCGGCTACTTCCCTTGCCTTCGCGCTGCGAGGTGACGTCACTGAGGTCTCGCGAGACCTTTGGTCTGTGTCTAGCACCTCGGTGATTCCCTCGGCAGCATCGGGTCCAGGTTTTCACCTGTGGCACCCCCCACACATCAGGACATCAATCAGTGTGGTAGCAGCGGCAGTCCCCGGCATCGTGGATCTCCGGAGGTGGTGTATTACCAACCACCTACCAGGCTTCGGTTCCAGTCTAGGACACTGTGCTACGGGCTTATACCTAGCAGCTTTGCTGTAAGTAGGGTTTCAATTTTATCCCTACCGGATGTCATCGCTTTACTAGTGTCTCTTGCACAACATTCAAGTGTCTGTTGCTATTTATTTATTTTAATTAATTTGCATTCAATTTGTAATTATTCTCTCGTTTATCTTATCAGTGATTATTTGTTTTAGTTGTTTTTAGTTGCACTATGATCTTTTTCTTTTCTCTTTTTTTGTGTGTTTGTCTTATTTGTTTGTTTGTCTTTCCATGAGACTTCATCGAAGATTCTACTCTGGATTTCCACTCAACCTTATTGGACGTTATATTTGGTCAGGCTTTATTTGCTATCCTTTTTGGAGGCGCCGGGTTTTTTTGTTTTTATTGTCTAGTTCTTTTATGTGACATACAAGGGTTGTGAATACATTTACCGTATCAAAGAATCAGAGCAAACAAGACCTGCAGAATCTCTGTGGTCAGGCAAGGACATTCCCAGACAGAATGTATTTAAATGGACAGCGCTAAGGCCGGTTCTATACGGCGTGCGCGCGTGCGGCAGTTTTAGTTGGCTGAGGTTAGTCAGCCTTTCTATACGCGGCAGTGAGCGTGGAACCGGCCGACGGGAGAGGATGAAGATAAGAAAGAATTCGCGCTGCTACCGCCGCTGAGTTGTGTGTGTGTGTGTGTGTGTGTGTGTGTGTGTGTACAATGTTATTAAAAAAATTATTAAAGTATTTATTTATTTCGAAACTTATTCACACACACACACACACACACACACACACACACACACACACACACACACACACACACACACACACACACACACACACACACACACACACACACTAGCTCATTCGATCACAGCATACACACTAAAAGCGTGCGTCGCGTTCACACAGGCGCGCGGCCGCACACACTATAGAACGGCCCTAAGTGTTCTAATGGCAGTGACATTTGGAAGTGCTTCTATCTGGGTCATTGACGCCTTGTCTTGTAAACATGGTTTGATTTCCTGTAGCTACGCCCTTTGTGTGATGTCACTCCAACAAGAGTTTGCACAGGCAACCACCCCCTCTCTCACTCTGATAAGGACTTTTTCCATGGGAAATGGAAATTATGTCTCCTGTCTTTTCTACTCAGCTTTGTGTGTGTCTGAAATCACCTCTGGGCGTTGACATTAAATAGAAAGTGATGCCCTGCGAAAATCACAACAACGCTCCTTTCCAAAATGACTATTTCTGTGTGTGTATTTGTGAGTTTATCTTTTTATAGGTTTCTGTGTGTTTATATATTTGTGTGTTTATATATGTCTATGTGCATATTTGTATATGTGTTTGCATGTGTATTTATATGGGTGTGTGTCTGTGTATATGTATATATATATATTATATTTTCTACACACCTATAAATTACATTAATGTGTTATGTGTGGCTACTCCGCATGGGTTGCTTTTGCTCGAGCAGCTGGCAACGTGCTGGCCGCGCATACGCAAAGGGGCGCTTGTTGGCCGCACCCGTGCGATCGGCACTTGCCAGCCGCTTGTGTATATGCGTGTTCCGCGCTTGCCAGCCTCTTGTGTGTATGCGCGTTCGGCGCTTTCCAGCCTCTTGTGTGTATGTGTGTTCGGCGCTTGCCAGCCTCTTGTGCACATGCGTGATCAGTGCTTGCCAGCTGCTTGTGCGCATGCGGGATTGGTGCTTGCCAGCTGCTTGTGCGCATGCGTGATTGTTGCTTGCCAGCTGCTTGTGCGCAAACAGAAAAGGTGGGGGGTCCGGGTCTCAGAACAGTTAAGCAACAAAGATATATATGGTGACCAGACGGCCCGGTTTTCTGGACTTTGTCCTGGGTCCCCAATTTTAAAATAAAATGGCCGTTTTTTTTCCACGCTTGCCAGTCGGCAAGCACCAAATCGCACATGCGCACAAGCGGCTGGCAAGCGCCGAACGTGCATGTGCGATTTAGTGCTTGCCAACTGGCAAGCGTGGGAAAAAAACGCCCATTTTTTTTTTTTAATTGGGGACCCAGGACAAAGTCCAGAAAACCGGTCCGTCTGGTCACCCTATATATCTTTGTTGCTTAACTATTCTGAGACCCGGACCCTCCTCCTTTTCTGTTTGCGGTACCCCTCTGTATTATCCCGGTAAAGATAGGCCCATTGGGACTCCCAGCAGGTCTTGTACAAGTGGCCCCATATACCCTTTTGTCGGTGCGGGAACTGCCACTTTCCTGCAGTCGGAGAGGACTGTTAATGCAGATCCGCGGTTAGAGCCGATACGCCGGCTCCCAGGCATCCTCGTTACTGAGGCCCTCTGTGGCATGCCATTTGCACTCTTTAAAGCTTATATTGGACTAGCTTAATCTTCTAGGATCCTGACTTAAATGGTACTGTCCCTATCTACAACATAATAAACAGTGGGGCTTTATCTGTGATATTACTGTACTTTATTACTTTATAAGCATTACTTATCCACTCTCCCCTTGGCTCCTCTACTCTTGTCCTCCTGGAACCAACCTTCCCCTCCCTTATGTACGTACTCTCTGTGATGTTATTATCTTTAATAACCCAAACAATTAATGGACATTTTAAGGGACATTGTTTTTTTTTTTCAAATGAAACTTTCCTAGTACAACCCATAAAACATGTAGCACGAATTGGAAATAAATCTTAGACATTTACAGTGTAATTGTAATAAACACATTTACTATAAGTTAGTCACAGGCCTTTTGTACAAAATGATAAAATACTTCTACATATAAAATAATGGTGAGACATTTTATTAAATCAGGCAGTTTGACTGTAAGTATAGTAGGTATTGAAAAAAGAAAATAATAAGCTGCTAAGACATTTGAGCACATCATTAAATTGTTGCAAAAAAAGAATCTATTTACTACAGTAAATCATGAAAATGTACTAAATAAGTCAATGTTCTGCAATAGAACATTGTTTTTTTTTCCCTTTTTGCAGCAATCGGTGTGCTGTCAACAAATATTATTACAAATCATTAGGATATATTTTTATGGACCAGGAATCTGAAATCTTCATATGGACAACAGGTGTACATGTCAAAATGAAAACCTTATACATGGTATATAATATTTGATCATATACTGTAGCGCCGACGAGTATTCTAAAACAAATCTGGGGCAATCACCAACAAGACCCAGGTACTTGCTGGGTACATGCTGGGTACATGCTGGGTACATGCTGGGTACATGCTAGGTACATGCTAGGTACATTTCAGTGACATTTCTGCAGACAGACTAATGGCCCATCGGATTAACAGCGGGGGTCCCTGGCAGTCCCATTAAAACTGAATGGGACTGCCAGGGACCCCTGCTGTGTTAATCCGATGGGCCATTTGTCTGTCTGCAGAAATGTCACTGAAATGTTGCAGCATGTACCCAGCATGTACCTGGGTCTTGTTGGTGATATCCCCAGATTTTCCAAGGCAAGTTTTAGAATCCTCGTCGGCGCACCTGTTTATACCACCTTTTCATATAGACTGTAAGTTTTCTAATGTAATGCCGGTGCAATAAAGAGTGAAGGGCAGAGGTATGGGTCAGAGACCCAGACCGGCATTTCAAAACTTTTCTTGTTTCAGGGACTGATAATGCTCGTTTATCATAGTTTTGTGGTGTGTGTGTGTGTGTGTGTTTGTGTGTGTATCATCCATCATCCTACTGCTAAATGACGCCTCCCCAAGGATCTCCCAGGTACTGCACTTGAAGCCTCCCTACTCTACGTTGCTCCGACCGGTGCCCTGATTTTATCCTCCCGTCTTATAGAGAGAGAAGGGATCTCTTATTGTGTCCGGCACCGGGGCGAGCTGCGTGTCCGCGAGTGCCCTAATGCCCAAGGATAATTGCTGTGGGGGGTCCGATCAAGAAGCATGGCCCCCCCCCGCAGCGATGTCGCTATCTCTGGAGCCGCAGTTTTTGGCCCTTTCAGCCGCGACTCTGGAGAACATAAGTCCTGCTACGTACTACGGACAACAATATTTATATATATATATTTATATTTACATAACCTCATAAACACACACACATGCGTACGTAGCAGGACTTATGGTCTCCAATGGTCTCCAAAGCCGTGGCTGAAAAGGATAGATATATGCTTGTGCGCATGCGTGATTGGTGCTTGCCAGCTGCTTGTGCGCATGCGTGATTGGTGCTTGCCAGCTGCTTGTGCGCAAACAGAAAAGGTGGGGGGTCCGGGTCTCAGAACAGTTAAGCAACAAAGATATATAGGGTGACCAGACGGCCCGGTTTTCTGGACTTTGTCCTGGGTCCCCAATTTTAAAATAAAATGGCCGGTTTTTTCCCACGCTTGCCAGTCGGCAAGCATTATACATACATACATACATACATACATATATATATACATACATACATACATACATACCTGTACATACATACCTGTACATACATACACATATTATGTTTAATACTATGTGTGTGTTTCATTCTGGTGGCATTCTCTCTTTAAACCCCTGTTATCTCCTAAACCTCGGGAAACATGTCTGTTCATAATTATAGGGAGGTCTGCAGAAAGGGTGTAGCCTTCAGGTTAAAAATACATACAAACTCTTTCTATATTTACTTTTTCCAGAAATACAGTGTAATTACAGAATGGCAGGGACCTGAGCGGTGAGGAGAGGTGCTGCTGGGAGGGCACATGCTAACCGTATATACTTATTGCCAGCACTGTAAGCCCACGTTATTACAGTGCAATTTGATTCCAGCAAAGGGTTGAGGAGTTAAGATGAAACTGTCTGTAAAAAGTGGATACATATCAGATTCTCATAATTTTGCATTTGGATAACAAGAATTCCCTGCATTCATTTACACATCAAAATGTATAAGCCCCTGTTTCCTGGGTTTATATCATATCTGATCGGGGACTTGTTCTTCACAACAGGAAAATGGAAATCATGACGGGAATAGTGGCAAACACTAATCATAATTATCAACGGTGACAAAACAAACAAACAAACAATCGGACTCCTCCTTTTGCTCAGTGTAACTGCCCCATAAACAATCCACTAGCGAGCGGGGCAGAATACAGCAGCGCCCGTTATGCTAAACTCGCACGGCACCGTGCGTTTTCACTAACGAGTTTTAACAGGTTAGCAAAATCACACAATACAAACTCATGGAGCCGCCTGCAACAAACCTTTTTTCTTTTCACAGCGTGAGAACGGGTGGGTCCTCCGGAGCGAAACCGCGCGTGTTGTCCGCATGGGGGACCCTCTCGGTTCCTAAAATACTTACAGGTGAAGTTACCGGGGGTTTCTGCTGGTTTTTCAAAGGGCTTTAAATGGCCGGCCAATAGGAAGCCGCAACCCGTGATGTTTCCGATGGGCTGCAAGGGCCGCAAGAGTTGGTGGCCATTTGGATTTCCCTGGTGGGAGGGACAGACCCCGGTAATTATCGCTGGAACCGGTTTGGAAATAATGCGGTGTAGCTGCGGAGGAGCCACTTGTGTTCATGTTAGTGGGACTGCTGCTTTAAAAGAAGACCTAGTTGTGGGGATTTGAACTAACCTATATGCTCTCTACAGTAATTATTGACCTGTTTATGCTTTCCTATACTGGTCGGGGGTTCTCCTGGGTAAGCCAGAATGTTAAATGGCATTTTAAAGCATGAACTATCATGATATAGTATGACCTGCGGAGAAGTACTGCTGAGCGTCATCTGGTTCTTATCAAGAAATAATCACCCAGGTGAGAAACTACTATCCTGCCCCATATGAATGGGAGATATGAAATGAGAGAATATTATAGGACATGTAATATATTAGTAAAAGTGTCACCATAAAACCCCCAGTCACTTTAGAAATGCAGAGGGATAGTAGCCCGACTTCTGATGGTCCAGGTTGTACAGTATGGGCCGGTTTAGACGTGTAAATGATTGGAGGAGGATAAGTGACGGAGTGATCTCCTTAGCTATATGGTCAGCTGGATTCACTCGTGCCTACGGAAAGCTGACAAAAACAAGGACAACAAGATGAGCTTGAAGGAACTGAAGAACTTCTTGAAGGAAGTGAATATCCAGGCAGACGACAGCTACGCCGAGCAGATATTCCAGGTATGTCTGTGATTGATGTTTTATCTGCACACACGCTCCAGGAACGCACGAAGCAGGTCAGCGCCATTTGGGCCGGGGTGGCCAACTCCAGTCCTCAAGGACCACCAACAGGCCAGGTATTATAAATATTCCTGCTGTAGCATTGGTGGCTCAATCAATGGCTCAGTCTGTGCTGAAGCAGGGATATCCTTAAAAGCTGGCCTGTTTGTCGCCCCTGTGGTTTGGAGTTGGTCACTCCTGCATTAGGGCATACTATGCCTACCTGCACCAAGCCATTACCAACAATTCATTGGTTATTTATTTGTTTTTCTATTTTTATATTTTAAAGAAACCCCCACACATTTGATTGACCAGTTCTGACAAAGGCATAAAAAGTATGAAAACTTCCTTTAAAAAAATAAATAAATAATAATAAATAAATAAACGGCATGTCACTATTTATATTAATAATGTAGTTAGCAGGTATTTGGGGAGTAAGGAAATAATTTGCTATAATTTCAGGTTGTGTCTGTCTGGGGCAGACCAAGTATTACCAAAAGGATTCAAAGAGAATAAATATAGGTGATTGCAAACATTTAAAAATAAATCAAACGAGTCTAACAAAGCATTTCCATTTAAAAAAAAAACAAAAAAACTTTTCATCTTCAAATTCTTTGGAGTTTTTTTTATGATTGAATAGTTACAGTATATGCAGGGATGTTGTTCCTTTTTAAAGTCTTTCTATTTTGATGCTTTGTTTGGCTAATGATGGTGAAATAATAAGCTTACAAAGATAAATTGCAAGGAACACTGTAAATAGAAACTGATTTTTACACTGGAACATTTTTTACTTTAGGGGCATAACCAGTCATTAAAAAAGTTATGGTGGGGGAAAAAAAAAAAAAGGAGAAACTCTACAGTGTACAGCAAATACAAATACCACATTGTGAGCACATTCACATCGTAGGCAGGTCGCTGCCTTTCCCTGGCATCTCTTGGCAAACAGTGCTTCCGCTGCAGCGAGGGATTCTGGGTAAGGAGAATTGCATTGTTTCATGGGAAGCCAGTTTTTCTTGATAAGTTGTTGAATTGTTTTGGTTTCCTGGTAGACGGGACTGCCCATTCAATAAATAAAAAGCAAAGGGCCCAGAATGTGCTTGCTGTACCTCAATTTGACCAATTTTTTTGTAGCGGTAGTAAAGGGAGACCTTTCTGTGTCATTTTTACTGGGGGGCCCAAGAAAGCTCACCTCTACTCCCTCGTAATTTCCAGCAATGTGACAAATCCAGGTCGAATGCTCTAGAAGATGATGAGATAGAGGAGTTCTACAAGATCCTGACGGAGCGAGAAGAGATGGAAGTCATCTTCTCTGTGTACTCGGACGGCGACGGGCTCATGTCCGCGGAGGAACTTCTCAAATTCCTGAGTCAGGAGCAGAGGGAAGACGTGAGGGACGACTACGTGGAGTCCCTCCTGGAAACATATGAACCCAGTGAGATGGGTAAGTTGGACGGGGAGAGGATGAATAGCTGAGAGCGAATATCTTGATGGTGATAACATAAGCAAGGCAGGAGTTGGCGAGGTGTCTCGATAAAGGTGTTAGTCCAAGAATAGACCTTCCCGCTGAGAAATAAGGCTGCCACGCATTGCAGAGCGCCTGAACCTTCAAGCTCTCTTGGGCAAAATCACGTTATCTTCCTTTGGGCTCCCATATTTGAAAATGAGATGTGTCTGTATTATAGTTTTCTGTAGAAAAAATAAAATAAATAATTGTGCACTTTTGGGGCGTTTTTCGCTAGTGAAGTACGGACATACGAAACGGTTAGGGTTCCAAGTTAAAGCCAAAGCGGCTTTTCCTGATGGAGGAAGGCCACCCCACGCTTGACTTTCTTGCTATCGCAAAACTGGAGGGGAACTTGCTTCTCTGAACACTCGGAATGTCGTTAGCAGCCTTGTAGAATCTTAAATCCGCATTATAATGTATACCTTCAGCACTCAGGGGAAACAAAGACCCTCTGCACTCCAAAGTTTGAGTCCATGGACTGGAAGTAAGGTGCCATCTTTGAACTTTAAGAGATTATCTATTAACGCCTTCAGGGCGATAGCCATTCATTATTCCCCCCTCAAAACTGGCACTGAGGGGGTTAATCTATAGAGCACATTGTGGGGTTAAAATGTCTAGCGTTTCCGTGTACTTTAACATAACTATGATGGCTGTATAATCCAGTGCAGGATGTCGCAGGGCAGCATGTAATCAGGATGAAATCGGGAAGGTAAAGGAAATGTAAAAGGACAGCTTGCCGAGCGGAATTGCACTTATCTTCTGCTGCTTTATAGGTAGGGTGACCATATTTTTCCTGGCACAAGCCGGGACAAATGGCGGCATGCGCGGCCCGGCCCTTGCGCAAAGAAACAAATACCAAAGAACCGGGACGTCTGGTGACCCTGTGTGTATGGCCAGTCTCAAAGGAGCTTATTTATTAAAGCAGACTTTTATTAAAAATAAATGTTTTTTTACTTTTCACATACTGTACTGTAGGTTTGAAGCAGGGGGTCTCCGGAGCTGAACCCCATTAATTGTATCTCCGGGGACCCCCTGCTTCTCGATATACTTACCTTCATAGGGGGTGCCAGTATCTTGGCAAAGTTTAAAGCAACCGCGTAACGCGGGCCAATAGGAAGCCGCGCTGGATGACGCTGCAGCTTCCTACAGATGCAGCTACGAGTATCCGAACACCGCTTAGAAAAATCTGGGGCAGTCTCCCAGTAATGCTGCAACATTTCTCTGACATTTCTGCAGAAAGACTAATGGCCCATTGTATTAACACAGCCGGGATTCCTGGTCAGTTTTAATGGGACGGCCAGGGACCCCCGCTGTGTTAATCCGATGGGCCATTAGTCTGTCTGCAGAAATGTCACACAAATGTTGCAGCGTTACTGGGAGAAAGCCCCAGAATTTCCCAGGCAAGTGTTGGAATACTTGTGGCTGCATCTGTATTGGCCAGCAGAATACGGGAGCTTTGAAAATTCGCCATTACATGAACCCAGCTAGCAAGCCGGAGCGGCTACTGGCACCCCTTACGGAGTTAAGTATATCAATATGCAGGGGGTCCACAGAGCTGCAATGAATGTGGTTTAGCTCCGGAGGTCCCCTGCTTCAATCCTGTGTAAAAAAACAAAAACGGATAAAAAAAAGACAGCTGCTTGGATTGCCGCTTTAAGGCATGGGTAATTGGGATGCAGCCAAGGACCCCCGACCTTCCAAGGGCTTGAAGCTTCCAAGGACCCCCGTCCTTCCAAGGACTCTTACCTTCCAAGGGCCCCTGTCCTTCCAAGGGCCACCGACCTTTCAGAGGCTCCACAAATACGGCCCCAAGTGTTATTTTACATTTGTAGTTCTTACTCGAGGGTGCCCAAGAGCACACTTAAGTTCAGGAGTGAGTGGCGGGCACCAACCAATTAACACACACACACACACACACACACACACACACACACACACACACACACACACACACACACACACACACACACACACACACAATATACACTTGCCTCCCTTTCTCCCTTACCCCCTCCCGCCGCTCCCTCACCCCTCCCGCCGCTCCCTCTCCCTCACCTCCTCCCGCCTCTCTCTCTCCCTCACCCCCGCCCGTCTCTCCCTCACCTCCTCCCACCTCTCTCTCTCCCTCACCTCCTCCTGCCTCTCTCCCTCCCTCACCCCCTCCCGCCTCTCTCTCCCTCACCCCTCCCGCCGCTCCCTCTCCCTCACCTCCTCCAGCCTCTCTCTCTTCCTCACCCCCTCCTGTCTCTTTCTCTCCCTCACCTCCTCTCGCCTCTCTCTCTCCCTCACCTCCTCTGCCTCTCTCTCTCCCTCACCCCCTCCCGCCTCTCTCTCTCCCTCACCTCCTCTGCCTCTCTCTCCCTCACCTCCTCTGCCTCTCTCTCTCCCTCACCCCCTCCCGCCTCTCTCTCCCTCACCCCCTCCCGCCTCTCTCTCCCTCACCCCCTCCCGCCTCTCTCTCTCCCTCACCCCCTCCCGCCTCTCTCTCTCCCTCACCCCCTCCCGCCTCTCTCTCTCCCTCACCCCCTCCCGCCTCTCTCTCTCCCTCACCCCCTCCCGCCGCTCCCTCTCCCTCACCCCCTCCCGCCTCTCTCTCTCCCTCTCACAGCCCCACCTCTCTACAGCGGACCCGCTGTAGGGGGGGGGGGAGGGGTGCGGGGAGAGAGGCCGGGCCTGCTGCAAGGGAGGAGAGAGAGGCCGGGCCAGCTGCAGGAACGGGGGCTGGGAGGGGGGTGCGTGATACGTATTTTCCGATCACTGACAGCCACAAACTGCAAAGGCGGACAATCTTTTTCGAAGTGGAAACGTATTAAGAACGAGCGCCGCGGTTGCTGCCTCAACAGAGACCGAACGCCCTTTCCCTGGCGACAATTTGCAAATGAAAACAACAGAAAGAGACACGTAGAGAAATACAATGTCTGTGTTTGCAGTAATACTTGCAGAATTTCAATAAAAGCTTTGAATTTTGTTCAATAAAACATACTTTATTTGTATTTAAATGTGACCTTTGTGGGTGGGGCCCCCCGATTCACCCTTGGCCAGAGGCCCCAAAAATTCTGAAGATGGCTCTGAATAATAGGTCCAAGTACAAATTGTACCGTATGAAGACCCTGCCATTGAAAACGAACAGCATGCATTTAATATTTTTCCTGCAGCAAAAAAGCAACGTGCCATGACGAAAGATGGATTCCTCATGTATCTATTGTCTGATGACGGGAACATATTCAATGCAGCTCACCGCAAGGTTTACCAGAACATGAATCAGCCCCTTCACCATTACTTCATCTCATCCTCGCACAATACTTACCTGATGGAAGACCAGCTGAGAGGGCCCAGCAGTACTGAGGCCTACATTAGGTAAATGTCATTCTTTTACCCGCATTTAGAGGACTGATTCCCAACTCTAGTCTTGAAGAACACCCCAGCAGGCCAGGTATTAAGGACATCTCTGCTTCAATACAGGTGGCTCAGTCAAAATGACTGAGCCACTGACCCAGCCGATCACTGACTATCCTTAACACCTGGCCTGCTGGGGGTTCTTGAGCACTGGAGTTAAGAACTCTGAAGTATAGTCCATAGTGGCTGAAAATAGGATGTTCCCTTATTGGTGGTGCACCTTCACAGCAGGGGGATTTCCATTGGTCTTTTTAAGCTTTCCACAGGTCTTCTTTTCTCAGCTGTTTCTGTTCCTGAAATACGATATCTGCATTATTTCCTCCTGACCAAAATATTAAAAGCAAAGTGTCTTGTATCATGACTAAGGAGAAACTAGATATTAATAAATACTAACCGTGTGTTGAGATGGGAGTACCTTGGTTTCCTATGACTTTTTTGGGGGAGTAGATGGTTCCTTCACAGCCAGGCTGCAGAGGGCTTAACCCCTCCAGTGACAAACTGGTCTGAAGAATACTCCTAAAAAAGCAATGAAGAATACTCCTAAAAAAGTGCAGGATTTCCTTTCTACTTGTAACAAATATATACTGTAGATATATATTTCTTGAGGGCATCGCTGAACACATTCATACAAGCCCCATCTAAATTTCCTTGGAGAATTGTAAGTGTGAGAAAGTCCCTTTTATAAATTCATGCTGCCTGGGATAGGCCAGTATGGCGGAATAGTCAGGTGAAGATTTTTTTTTATGCCCTCACTTGGAAGGAAGTGCCAGTAACCGGTGACTATGACACATGCAGCGGATTCTCATAGCATGTAACAAACTTAAAAGGTTTATAAATCAATAGATGATTTTTTTGTAAGGGGTGGGGGGGGGGGGGGGGGGGGGGGGGGGGCATGACAGTACTGCTTGTAATTGCCAAATCTTCCATATGATGTGATCAGCTCAGTGTGGATTTTGATGGGAATGACCACTTTTAATGACCTGCATTCAGAGCCCTCTCGAAGGGATGCCGGTGCGTGGAGCTGGACTGCTGGGACGGCCCGAATGCAGAACCGGTTATTTATCACGGATACACTCTCACTTCCAAGATCCTCTTCAAGGATGTTATAAAAGCGATCAAGAATTACGCCTTCCAGGTAAGTGGGGGAATCGCAGCTGCGCACGTTAACCCACTTAACCCTTTCTCCCTCACTGCCCCACACCCCTGGAATGCCCTTCCCCTCAATATCCGACTGGCACCCTCTCTCTCCACCTTTAAGACCTATCTAAAAACGCAGCTCTTTAATGAAGCATGTGGGTAGCGCCGCTGGCTGATACTATACATCTCATATGCACGCACCGTAACCCCTTGCAGACACTCTTACTATAACATCCTACTGTCTCTGTAAGTTCTCCCTAATTACCACTTAGATTGTAAGCTCTTCGGGGCAGGGACTCCCTTTCCTATTGTTACTGTCATGTCTGAAGCGCTTATTCCCATTATGTGTTATATTATGATGTCGCGTTGTATTACTGCTGTGACGCGCTATGTACCTGGATGGCGCTATCTAAAGAAAGATATACATGAGTTGCCCGTACGTATGTTCTGGGAACGCGGTCGTTCCTGCTCGTTTTCTAGTGGGGAGATTGCGTGGCGCGGTTAACGAGATCGGAATGATTCCATTCGCATCCTCGCGGGCCTGGCGGCGATCATGTGATTTGCTACCCCACGCGATCACAGGGTCGGGATCCTGCAAGGACTGCGGCAGGTCTTCCGGCGCTGAGATACCTCGCGACATTTGTTTTTATTATTACCTGAACTGGGAGTCCTGCGAAGCTGCGTCATGGGGCGCCTAGTTGTAGCGACGCCCTGCTGCCTGAGATGCCACTATTGTCATCCAGGAAGAAGAAGAAACTAAGATACCACCACTGGGGTCATGAAATATAAAGCTGTGACGCTGTGTGATAGTCTCTTTTGGTTTTCTATTGGCCACTGGAGCCAGTCTGACACTAGAGGCATATTGTCTGCTGTACAAGTACTTATTGCTACTATCCGTATTGGATGGGGTTAAAACTTATTGGGGAAATTTCTATAACATTTGTGGGTGTAGGTATTTTAGCAAAGGAATCCTTTGCCCAGAATTCATGTCCAGGGGACATTGTGGGGGCTTGATGCAGACAGGCAGAGACTGCAGCTGTGTCAAATTAAACCGCTTTATTTCAGCAGCAGAGTAACAAACAGCAGAACGACACGGGTGTTAATTCATAGCCCTCGCTGGGTGTTAGAGGCGGTCTGAGGCCTGGTTTATTTAGGTATGCTGAAAATCCAGGACTGGCTCAGACATGTGTATTATCACTGTGTGCGACAGGATCCTTTTTCCCATCACAGATACAATCACAGGAACCAGAGAGGGTCCCCCGAGGTCTACGAATAAGATCCAGGGGACCTCCTGGTTTGGGTACATCAAATAAAATTTTAAAAAATCCAAATCCCCCTTCCCACCAAAAACAGCCAAGTAGCCAGGATTGCTGCTGTCACAAGCGTAACTGCAATACAGTGAAAGCCATAATCACGTCACCTCTTATTGATGTCCTTTGTTATGTCAGCTTCACAATTTTAAATATCATTTTATTGTGTTTTGGCTTTTTGAGGCTTCAGAGGCATGGCATGCTGGCTCAACAGCAGGAAACTTATTGCAGGGAGATTTGGTTGGAGAGATGGTGGGACGTCTCTTAATCTTTCATTGACAAAGATCACGGAATATACAACACATGCTAGAGGAATGTATTGGGTATCATTTTGCTCTGCCGTGTTTTCATGGCTGTCTCTTGCTTCTCTTTTCTTTTTCTATGAAGGCTTCTCCATATCCGGTTATAATCTCATTGGAGAATCACTGCACCCTGGAGCAGCAGACCACCATGGCCAGGCACATGAAGAGCATTCTGGGAGACAAGCTGCTGCTGATGCCCGTTAATGCACAACTGAAGGACTTCCCATCACCGGAGGTTGGTCAAACCTCACTGTTTTTACCTAGCACAGGGGTGGCCAACTCCAGCCCTCAAGGGCCACCCACAGGTCAGGTTTTAAGGATATCCATGTCTCGGCACAGGTGGCTCACTCAGTGGCTTGGTCGTTGACCTAATGTTGGCCCTTGAGGACTGGAGTTGGCCACTCCTGATTTAGCACTAAGTACAGGCATACCCCGGTTTAAGTACACTCACTTTAAGTACACTCGCGAGTAAGTACATATCGCCCAATAGGCAAACGGCAGCTCGCGCATGCGCCAGTCAGCACGTCCTGAACAGCAATACCGGCTCCCTACCTGTACCGAAGCTGTGCCCAAGCGGGGAGACTATAGAGCCTGTTACACATGCGTTATTTACATCAGTTATGAACGTATATGACGATTGCAGTACAGTACATGCATCGATAAGTGGGGAAAAGGTAGTGCTTCACTTTCAGTACATTTTCGCTTTACATACATGCTCCGGTCCCATTGCGTACGTTAATGCGGGGTATGCCTGTAGCAGTTTCTCCTTGGACCAGAGAGATGACCGTGGCATGGTTAAATAGCTTCAATGTACTGTAGGTAAATGGCAAGGTTTTTAAACAAATCAGACAAGTATTAGTATTTTAAAATAATTATTTCAATGCCCATGGTGTTTTTAGTATCTCTTTCGGGATAAAAACGTTTGTATGTTCGGGCTGATTGATCATCCAGAGTCTTTCCCTATTGACGATGGTTTTATTTGGATAATTATGACAGCACAATGCAAAGAGATGGGAAATAACCATAATTAGTAGATAAAATACATCCGTTTTTTCTAATGTTAACAAAAGAAGCAGATAAGTAAAAAAAATGTTACTTTAGGGAGGATTCGATTTTTCTTAGGAAGCTGATTACATTGAGAAGCTCTTTGTTTTTTTTGCCCAATTTTTGCGGAACTGTGCCCCAGCAAACCCCGTTTGGGGTAGGGAGCCCTGCAATGTTATGCACACATCCAACATACAATAGGTTCTCTGCCTAAGGTGTTTACTGTTAAACCCCTTATTATAAACACTTGGGGTTTATTCAATACAGTGTGATAATGTGATTCGGTTCTACAGCACAGAAACGCCTACTGACTTGAGTGGGATTCTCTGTGTTTGATTGCCGAATCTGCACAGTTGGACATCATTGAATAAGCCCCTTAGACTGTGTCCAGAGCAAACAATTGTACGTTTGTAGCAGGTACCTGTTCAAGTGTTGCTATAAAGTCCAGTGTAGAATAGTGCTCAGACTCCCTGCACGCTCAAAATAAACTCTTTTTCAACAGTAAGAATATGTAGGTCCGGGTAGCCCTCTCTTGTCATCAATGAACATCTGTATGAGGTCAGCTAGGGAGGAATAAGCGCCTAGTGCGGCCCCAAGAATCCACACACATTGCAGTGCAATAACAGCCTCCATTAGACAATGTCCACAATATAATAAGTGGGACAACATATATAAATGCTGATGCCTATTACCTGTTGTGTACCCTCTCTGGTGACCAGATCATCCGAGGGTGTGCAGCATCCGCGTGGTAAGTAGATCAGGTAGTCTTCTGTAGAGAAACGGAGCACAGCCAACGAGCCGGATCAAATGGGATGAAGGGGTAACTCCCATAAAAAAAATCTATTTCTTATTAGCTTACATGGATTGCCAGTTAAAAACGCACCTACGCGTTTCGAGCCGTGGCTCTTTATCAAGGTGTTTACCACGGCTCAAAACGCTTGGTGCATTTTTTTAGTGGCTATCCATGTAAGCTACTAATAAATACATTTTTATGGGAGTTACCACTTGATGCCATTTTTTCCGGCTCCGTTGGTTGTGGTCCGTTTCTCTACAGAAGACAACCAAGGGTTACTGTAACCTGAACTCTGAGCAAAGGAGCCTAGGGTTCAGTGTCACATGTAGCAACACAATGTCAGGCTTTGCATATGTAAGGAATATAGTAGGAATATACTGTACACAATACTCACATTTGTAATTGCTTTATATGAGCTGAAGGAATAATTCAGAGGTAATATCACTGTCTTTGAAGTGGGTGAGCCTAGTTTGGGTCCCAGTGTCCTTTCTCCTTGTGGCCTTGTGCAAGTCACGGTATCTCCCTGGGATGCAGGCAGCGAGATGACATGTTAAGTCCTTCTTTATGCCTGCCTGCAAAACTCAGTGCAGTGCTGTTTGCAATGTCCGTGCTGCATAGAAACAACTAACATATTATTATTATTACAATTATTATTATAACATGTCAATTATATTATTATTAATAAATAATGCAAAGTTTTTGGGAATATGGTTTTCTGGGATGGAATTGGAGTGCACGGGACATACTTAATAATTAATTTACAGTACATGGCATGTACAATAATTTCCAACAACTCCCATCCTAAATATGAAACGAATGTGTAGTATAATGATCCTAACGCAAACCCCCATACACTTCTTCTCTTTAGAACACATATAGCATAAAATGGCTCAAACCGCTCCCAAATAAGCCATGTTGACTTTGGATGGTACGCTCTAATCTGCAGCAGTAGTTAACAGGAGACTCCCTTATCACAGCAGTGTTTGCTGCATTTGGCTTAAATGTAAAGACATTCTGGGGTTTGCTGTCTTTATTATGTATTGGAGAACTCCCAATGCTGTATTTTTATTTGGTTTAGTTCTGTTGCATATTGTCCCTTTTCAGGACGACTAGGCCGAGTTTCTGAATATGAAATTTACAGATTTGAAGCAGGTGCTGAATTCGTGTTTCTCCGGTGCTGAATTGTGTTAATTTCAGCCTTGGGGACCCTCTGCTTCCAGAGATACTTGCCTACGTAAGGGGCTGCCGGTATCCCTGTGAAGTTTAAATGTCCCGGTCACGCTGGCCAATAGGAAGCCGCAACAGGTGGCATCACGGCTTCCTATTGGCCCACGTGACATTTAAAGCCACCATTATGTTAGGCACACAGATCTCTCTACTGGCACCACTTCGGAGGTAAGTACCTCTGAAAGCAGGAGGTCCTCAGAACTGAAATTAACGCAGTTCAGCTCCGGAGACCCCCTGCTTCAAACCCTGCAATTAAAAAAACAAACATTTTTTATAACGCAATGCAGCCTGTTCTACTGCTTTAAGGGAGATCAGCTTTTAGTGAGATGGAAATGCATATCATAATCAGTATGGAATGAGGGAGGATGTTCTGAGCATGACACTCGGGTCCCACATCATGTATTATGCGATATACAGTAAGGTTGGAGCTCAAGATGTGTTCCTTCCTGAGCCGATGTTGGCAGACAGTGCAAGGATATCAGCAGAAAACGCCTAGCCCATTGGTTTGTGACACCCAGTTGCAGTAGACATTCTGACCTTTTTTATTCGTTTTCACCCAAAGACCACTGGAAAATGTGTTACATGCGATTTCGTACAGCAAACTGAGAAGTTTAGACCTGTAAATTATAGAGGAATCACACTTGGGAAACAGTCCAAAGTCCAAAGTCAATGGGTGGTTGTTTAGCCGTCATGGATTGTTTCATGTAGCCGCATGGAGGGAAAGATTAGGTTTCAGTGTGACCTGGATCAAACTCATTGGAAGCAGTTAAAAAGTAAACACAGTGTGTTAAATTCCAAAGGCTTTTTGTCTAGTGACCTACGATCTGTTAGCAATTACTGTGGCTGTCAAAGCAATTGAGTTCGATCATTATGAAGAAGCACGGTTTTCAGCTGTTTAATTAATGATCATGCCATTCTAACCTGAGGATCTAGTATACAAACGCTTCTAGATTCTATTTGTTGTGCAAAATTGTCTAATTTCTTACTGTTAGCAGCTCAGGGGTGCTCAACTCCACTTCCCAAGTCTCCCCCTCCCCCCCCTAACACGTCAGGTTTTAAGGATATCCCAGCTTCAGCACAGGTGGTGGTGGTCGAAGACCGAGTCACTGATTCAGCCACCTGTGCTGAAGCAGGGATATCCTTAAAACCTGACCTGTTGGGAGTTCTTGAGGACTGGAGTTGAGCCCCCCTGTGTTAGTTTAAGCATGCTTAATTGCAGACTTCACGTGTCACTGTCACCCAGGAAGACATTATTAGGGGGGTGTGTTACCCTCCTGCTCTTTCACCTACTCCTCCCATCTGTATCTCTTTTCCGTTTCTTGCACGCAGGGCCTGGTGACTGCGTTCCTTAAAGCCGTTCTCTCGCCCCCACCATGCTTCTTGTGACCGTTCTCACTAAATGTCTCTAACTGTATTACATGACTTTTTCTCACCTCTCGCTATGCTCCTGGTTCTCTCCCGTCGGGATGATGTGCCGCCTATTTCATCAGCATTGCCTGTTACTGAAGTTCAGTGGCTGGCAATGCCATCAAGGCATCTGTAAGCATGAGTTTTCCCAGGTCTGCCACCCACCGCCCCCACTTTTATGTAGGGGACTCTGACAAGCTGCTCCCTTCCGCTCATTCCGTTATCTGTGTCAAAGGAGCAAGTCCCCTCAAAATAAAGTGGATTTCTTTACCTTCTATGACCAGGAGGTCCTTGCTGAGCTCCTGGGACCCACCGATTGCCAAGATATCTGATTACTTTTTTTCTGTACTGGCAAGGAAAAACAAAGATGGCTGAAGGGTCACCCAATGGGAAGCTGCCATGTCATCTCACAATGATGTCAGAGCTGTGTATTGGCCATCAGCGTAAAGCTGACCGTAGTCGCCTAGACAAATTATTGCAAGGCAATTTCAAAAGGAAATATCTCCGGAACACGGGATCCCCATAGTTTGGAATACCGCAGATTCGCTCGGGGTGGGGGATCCCTTTTATAAAATAAGGGAAAAATATCAATGAGTACAACACAGAGTTCAGTTTTGGTCACTTTCCCTTTTCTCTGCACATACACTATTCCTGGATGACAACTCCTACGGGTTCAAGGATCCCCTATACATGCACAACACAAAAATATACAGTATACCTCAGTATCGCATGTATGTGACGTGTGCTCTACCCACAGTCGCAGATTGTTTCTAAATTAGATCGTCTCCTGTCTAAATCGCTCTACAATAGTCCCTGTAAAGTAGCTAAACATCTTTCTCTCTACCTTTTAATATACCTTTAACCCCCCACTTCCCCTTGTCGGGATCACTATATGAGTTGCAGGAGTTATATGCTAAACCCCTGCCCCTTTCGATAATGTGTTTACCAATGAACAGGCAGGGGTGTAGCTCCGCCCCTTTTCTGCCTAGAGGGGGAGGGAGAGATGACAAATAGGAGAGCAGGAGAATTCCACCCTCAGACCTCTGGGGGAGGAGAGAGAGTGGAGAGGTCTCGCCTGTATATAGCAATGTAAATAAATAGCACAGGATAGGCAGCTCTCTCTTTGTTTTGTAGATAGGGAAGTATCCTTTGAAGTTAGGTTCCCTAGAGCAGGGGTGCGTGCTCTCCTCCCCTGCTTGCGCCCTCACCCGACTTCTGGGCCTCTGTAATCGCCGCGCCCCCCCAGCTTGCGCACCCCTGCCCTAGAGTATGCAAGATGAGTCGTAGAGGCTCCCAAATGTGAGGCCTGTGTCCCCGAGGGGTGGCCCAATATGTAGCCCTGGGACCATTCTGACAGAGAAGCAGGCGGACGCCTGAAGGCCTATCCCTGTGGTGAGCACCCCCAAGGGGATGAGCTGGGCCAGTACAAGTGGAGCAGGATATCTGTCTCCTCAGCCATGCAGCCTTATAAAGAGGTATACAACAAAAGACAGAAATGCCCAGTGCTACATCAAAAGTGCCAAAATACATAGTTTGGGGGTTTCTTGACCTTGCTGGGACGGTGACGTCACGCTGAGGTCGCTGGGAAAATAAAATCGTCTTGACTTCCAGCGATCGCGACCAAGCCGTTGCGCCGCTTCTACTATAAGCGCACGCGACGACGGCAATACATTTGTTTTGCCGCGACGTCGCCGGCACTATAAGCGCAGCCGTAGCCTTATAAAGAGGACAGAGTAATGCAGAGTGCAAGTTTTCAGATACCCGAAGAAGGAATACACAAGGTAGCCCAAGAAAGGGACCCTGACAGAAACGGTTATACCGTATATAAACGAGAGCTATTATACGTGTATTGTTCATGTAACCTGTTCAAGGGATGTACCTCTTCAGGGGTGCAGTAATGCACCTGGAGAAGTTGCAGCCTATGAATTGCCAATAAAGCCTGTCCCGTTCATAACTACATTTCCTGGCACCCATATTTACCAGCTACATACACGCACAGCCCGTGCGGATCAGCACCCCTGAAAAAGGTCAACCGCAAATACAGTTATGTGAACTCCCTTCTATCCCTGGCAGGGAGTGTTACACACTGTACCCAGCGCAGGGAATGCAAAACACAGTGCGCATGCGTTAATAAGAACGGACGCTGGAATTCCCTTTGCTGACACCAAAGCCGCTAAATTGAAGCGGGTGGAAATAATCAAGCGGTCGGTCCAATTGTGTTGCTACGTACTGTAAGGTGTTTCTTTCAGAGTTACAGTATTCAATGCGATCTATTGTTTTTCTACATTTTTTTTTTTTTTTGCCTTGTCAGCAACTGAAGGGGAAAATCCTGGTGAAAGGCAAGAAGCTGAACAGATTGGAGGAAAGCCTGAAGAAGGCAGGGAGCAGCAGCAGCAGCAGCAGCACAGAGGCCGAGGATGTCTCGGATGAGGACGAAGCAGCAGAAATAGAGAATGAGGCTGTAAAGTCTAAACTGCAGAGTAAGAGTAAGGTAAGCATGTGGACCCGGAAAGTGCAGTTCCATCAAGAATGACCCACCTTCAAAGTGCTTTTAAAGCAGGTTGCAAGATTTATTTTTATTTTGTTCCGGGCTGTTTTTTTTTTGTATCAATTTTTTTATTGGGTACACACAGTAAGTACAGTACATATATGGGTGTCATGATCCCATGACCATAAAGCTTTTGACATACTGAAAGTGTCCGCATATCTTTTTCTTTTTTCTGGGTGAGGGGGAATAACTGGGGATGGATTGGAGGGGGGAGGATGACATACAGGGGTTTGGTGTAGGGAGCTGTAGGGGAGGGGGGGTTGTCTTCCAGCAGACTCGGGTTCATCTTCTTCCCTTCTTGGCTCCATGGATGGGGGGAGAATGGGAGGAGGGGGGGGGTGCTTCCCTATCTCCGTGACTCTTTTCGGTTGGGGTTATTTTGTCAGCCAGGGATCCCAGGTATTCAAAAATTGGGGTACTTTTTTTTTGGATGACTGCAGTTAGTTTCTCCATCAACATTACTTCGTTGATCCTTCTTATGACCGTAGCTCTAGATGGGGCTTTGATCTGCTTCCATGCGGCCGATATGGCACATCTGGCTGCAGTCAAGATTGACGTTATTAGTTTAGCCATTGGTGGGGGAAGATCTGTGATTGGTTTGTTCAGCACCAGGGTCAGTGGGTCTAGTGGTAGGGTTAATCCTGTGACTTATTTTATAAGATTCTGGATCTGTGTCCAGAATCTTTGTATCTCATTCCGGGCTGTTTTTAATTGATATTATATTTTTTTGGGGAGAAGGCCTGAGACCTGCAGTATTGTGTTCACATAGTTTCACTTGCTCCCCACTACCAGGAAGCACAGAGCTGTTTTCCATGCAGGTGTCAAACAGCCTTTCCAGAGGCTCCTCGCTTCAACTGAGCGTCTCTGATGAGGCTCTTTGAGAACGAATGATGACACGGAGCTGGAGGGACTTGGCAACCATCTTCATTTCAGCTGGGCTTTTTTTTATTTAATAAGGAATAAAACACAGTTTAAAAATCGGTGGTCAGGAAAAGAAAACACGAGCGGTGCAAATAGGCATCGTGCACACTTTTCCAAATGTAGCATCACCGTGTTTTAATAATATATACAAACACTTTAAAGGATGTGCAAAATCAAATCTACAATACTATTATTGCAATGTCTGCATTTTCCTCTCCGGCCTCTAGCTCACCCTAATGAGAAGACGCCCTCCCGTTCTATAGAGGAAAATGTTTCGTTTTAAACTTTTTACTAAAAAAATGCCTCCATACATGTTGACGGAGAATAAGATCGCAGCCATTTCCCCATTGAACGTTTTCAGACGTTGGCCAATATGTTATTGGGATTCAGGAAGCAGACACCTGGGATGTGTGATGTGATTTCTGACATTGTAAGGCTGGAATGCATTTCAATTCATTATTATTCGCTCCAGCTTCTGCTTTATGTGGAACAGCACAAACCTGCCCACTTCTTGCTTTTCTGTATATTGAAAGAAACAGAAGCCATGGGGATTAGCAATGGCTTTTAGTAGATCATTCTGTACTGGTGTATGATATCAGGGCAACAAATGAAAAGTATTGTGTTAAAGCATTATTTTTGTATTAGTCAGTGAGCCTCTGTTTGTAAATCAAAAAGAAATGAGCATCCGATTAGATTGATTACACTGTCCTTTGAGTTCCATTTCTGTGCTAATTGTTTCCTAGGGATCAAAGTTAAAGCTCGCCAAAGAGCTGTCGGACACCGTCCTCTACTGTAAGAGCGTGCACTTCCGTGGCTTTGACTACGCCCTGGAAAATCAGTCCTTCTACGAGATGTCTTCGCTCACCGAGAGCAAAGCGCTGAGGCTGGCTCAGGAGTCAGGTGAGAGAGACTCCTGAAGTCAATTCCTTATTCACTTTTCCAGTGTATTTATCCAAGGGGAGGAAAAGTAATGGCCCCTGAAGTTATTGGATGTTGTTGTACAAACGTTCAGCAGCCTAAGCGGTCCTAGATCATTGTGTGTATGTAGGCATGTCTTTATTTATATAGCGCCATTAATGTACATAGCGCTTCACAGTGGTAATATATACATGGCAATCATATAAAAAACAAATAATACAAATAACAGATCATGGGAATAAGTGCTTCAGACATAAAAGTAACATTTCGGAAGAGGAGTCCCTGCCCCGAAGAGCTTACAGTCTAATTGGTAGGAAGAACGTACAGAGACAGTGGGAGGGCGTTCTGGTAAGTTCGTCTGCAGGGGGCCAAGCTTTATGTATCATGTGTCTAGCATTATCCTCTGTGCTACTCATATGCTTCTTTAAGAAAGTGTGTCTTAAGGTTGGTTTTAAAGGTGGATAGAGAGGGTGCTAGTCGGGTATTGAGGGGAAGGGCATTCCAGAGGTGTGGGGCAGTCAGTGAGAAAGGTTTAAGGCGGGAGAGGGCTTTAGATACAAAGGGGGTAGAGAGAAGACATCCTTGAGCAGAACGCAAGAGTCGGGATGGTGCATAGCGAGAAATTAGGGCTGAGATGTAAGGAGGGGCAGAAGAGAGTAAAGCTTTAAAAGTGAAGAGGAGAATTGTATGTGTAATACGGGATGTGATAGGAGGCCAGGTAAGGGATTCAGCAGGGGAGACGCTGAGACTGATTTAGGAAAGAGTAGAGTGATTCTGGCAGCAGCATTTAGGATAGATTGTAGGGGAGGCAGGAAGGCCGGACAGCAGGAGGTTACAGTAATTGAGACGGGAGAGAATGAGGGCCTGTGTCAGAGTTTTAGCAGTCTAGCAACAGAGGAAAGGGCGTATCTTTGTTATATTGCGGAGGAAAAAGCGACAGGTTTTAGATACGTTTTGAATGTGAGAGAGGAGTAGAGTGTGACCCCTAGGCAGCGTGCTTGGGCTACTGGGTGAATGATAGTACTTCCAACAGTAATATGGAGGGAGGTAGTGGGGTCAAGTTTGGGAGGAAGTATATGAGGAGCTCTGTTTTTGCCATGTTAAGTTTAAGTCGGTGGAGGGCCATCCAGTCTGGGCGGATGTCTCCCGCGCCAATCGGCAGCACCTCTGTCGGCTCTCCCGGGTCGTCCTCTAACTGGTGCGCACAAGCAGGTGCGCAGACCTCACACGTAGACCGTGTCTCTCCCACGAATCCGCACTGGATATTCCACCCCACCAAGTCAGGAGCCTCAATCGCAATGCACAAAGGGCTCAGGTGTTGGAAATATATATCCCATATTTCTGGCTCTATACCGGTACACAGAGGCACTCCAAATCTTAATTATGGTTTAATCCTAGTGCAAACTGACCCATCAAAGCCCCTATAGTCTATATATATATATATATATATATATATATATATACACATATATATATATATATATATATATATATATATATATATATATATATACATATACATATATATATATATATATATATATATATATATATATATACATATACATATACATATACATTATATATACATATACATTATATATATATATATATATATACACACACACACACACACACACACACACACACACACACACACACACACACACACACACACACACACACACACACACACACACACACACCGCTTAGAACGTGGCTGCCGATTTAAAAACATCTTTTTTTTCAATGCTTTATTGTTAACTGACACATATACACACCCCTACACCATGTGGGAGTTGAACATGAATACATTTTATATAATACACATGCAGGAATCGAACTCAGGACGTTTCATTTAGTAGTACCAATTCCTTACCTGCTACGCTACGAATGTTTAAAGAACAAAAGAAAAAAAGTTCTGTGTGCTTGTTCTAGCTTGGTGAATTCCCTCGTGATTGAGTCCCTCTCTTGAATTTTTAATCTCTTCCCATGGGATGCAATTGATATGCATGCTTTGTGTGCCTCCCATAGCGCGGCGGAGGCTGGTCTTACACTGCCCTGGTTGAATTCGAAAGAGTCTCTCAGGGGAAGAAACCCCTATTTTTAAAGCTGCAGACACAGCAATATCCTACGTGTGTTAAAAAAAAAAAAAAAAAAAATCAGTTCTGTACAATGAGAAAATACTTGTAGCATTTTCTTTTCTTTTTTAAACAACTGTGAATGACATTTTTAAAGTATTATAATGTAACAAGCATTTTTGGTTTCTCTATAGCAACCATTTACAAAGTCACATCCCCTTCCTCTTCTGAAACAGGCTCTGGCACACACCTTTTTGAGCCCTGCCCTTTCTCAGGCAGTGCTCCAATTGTATCTAGTGACTGCCTGCCCCACAGAACTTTGCATCTTTGGTCCCCTTCTGCTGCACTGACGGCCATTTAGTGAACCCCCGAGCCGAATCTTCGCCGACCGATCGGCAACTTAGCTAATTACTTATCATTGTGTGGTATCTATTTATGCACATATTGGACAGCTGCTTTAAAGTCAACTTTACAAAGTAGTTGTACTAAGTTTCACCGAGTTGGATCACGCAAAGAGGATAATCGCATATCTGCCAACTAACTCCAGGTCACCAGTGGGATAATGACCCAGTCTGTTTTTTTCATTCTATTTGCTGGCAACGTTAATATAACAGATCTGCATAAAGACGGCCCTGGTTCTTTATCCCGCTGCTGAGTTAGAACCAGTTGGCACGTACCGTTCTGTAACCATATCGCAAACTATAATCTTTTTCCTCCCCTCTAACAAGGAACCAGTTTCGTGCAGCACAACATGAGACAGCTGACCAGAATCTACCCGGCCGGCTGGAGGACGGACTCGTCTAACTACAGCCCACTGGACATGTGGAACGTGGGCTGCCAGATAGGTGGGTACAAGATCAGCCGATTATATGGGAAGTACCTAGTTCTAACCCCAGTCCGGCTGAGCAACACATGTATATGTATAACTCTTAGAGTGCTGGAGGGGCCGCACTCGCGATAACGTGACCGCTTGTGACCGCTCCGTCACTGATCGCGGAAGGGGAGTTGTCATACCGCTTCCATTCCTCATCAGTGTAGATCGCGTCGGGAGCGAAACGAGCGTTGTGTCTTTTTGATGTAGCTGCTACGTCATGGGGCCCCCTGAGTGCCAGACCCCGTGACGTGCAGACCCCGTGACGTGCAGACCCCGTGACGTGCAGACCCCGTGACGTACAGACCCCGTGACGTACAGACCCCGTGACGTGCAGACCCCGTGACGTACAGACCCCGTGACGTAGTCTCTACGTCTTGGGGCGCTCAAATAGTTAAAAGACCGTGTCTAGCCCTTTCAAATGCTGTTTTTATATATATTTTATATCTGATGCTCCATTCAGGAGATATATAAGCGTTTGAAATATTAAGGGGCCCCAGAGGTTATAAGGGAGATCTCCCCAGGGCGCTGTATGGTGACCTTACAAGTTAGAGGTTGTATCATGATTTTAAACACTAAAACAATGCTCAGGGGGCAAGATACGAACACTGAGTTAAACTTATTCCGGCTTCTGGGGGGATTACTAACTTATAAAGATCTGCAAATGTAAGCCTGAGTCCTACGTTGCATTGATCATGAGCGAGTTATTAAGTTGTTGTTAGAAAATGGCAATATTTATATACAGGCTCCATTTTTTTTTCTCCCGTCATTTTTCTCATATTGTTCTTCACGTTTAGCGGTTTGGCTTTCTAATTACATCATAAAAACTTTACAAACATAATAACGAAAAACTTGCGGAAATTGTCAAATTTCCTGCGTGTACAAAGTTACTGATACAACTTCACCACAAATGATTGTGAACATAAAAACCGCCCAGGGCCTATATGGCTCTTGAACTATATAACGCCTAAGGTTAATCAATAATATAAGCATTTGTCTGATTAATATTTTTGATCCGCGTTTTTTTGGCACTGGTTTCCCCACAATCCGATCCGCACATCCGCATATCATCTTAAATCCGATTCCGGATTCTTGCAAGTTCCGGGTTTTGAATGAGAGTGACTGGCAGCGGGATGGGATTCCGACGGAAGTTTCACCCATCTCCAACGTCCAGTTCCAGTGTGGTTCGAAACACACCACATGTAAACATCCCCCTCTAGTGGGAGTTGGCCGAACAGCACTTTGGACGTTAATGTTGTTTGAGGGCAGAAAAAATAAGAATGTACTCATTTATTTTAGCTTAGTCAGTACAATGAACCTCTGGTTACCTGTGCTGCACTGCATGTGTACATTAAATTTACTATAGGGGGAAAGTGTTATCCCTAATTTGGGCCTCAAACATTAGAAAAATATGAATGTACATATTTCTATCACCCCTCGCTTGTAGTTTTAAAGCATCAGTCCATAGTAATCGTCTTTCCTTTGGCACCTAATTTGAGAGATCTCATTTTACTGTTTCCAACGCTGTTGTTATTTATTGATCTGATGCTTTGTTCAGTAATTATACTATTGGAATAGATTATCAGTGATGTTCAGTTTGGTTTCGAAGCATGTCATTGTATTTTTATTTCAGTGGCCTTAAATTTCCAGACCCCGGGCACAGAAATGGACGTGCATCAGGGCCGATTCCAAGACAACGGTTTCTCTGGCTACGTGCTGAAGCCAGAGTTCCTCAGGAACAAGGAATCCAAATTCAATCCCAAGTCCATTCACGAGGGAGAGTGGTGGACACCGAAAAAGCTCAGCATCATGGTTAAGTATTGGGCAGCCACCTGCAGCCATGTGGGGACTTCCAGTAAAGGGGCTGGTGGGACGTTCAGACCGTGGCTATCAAATACACAAGCAAGAGGTGATGGACTAGACCAGGGGTGGCCAACTCCAGACTACAAGGGACACCAACTGGTTAGGTTTTAAGGATATCCCTGGATCAGCACAGGTGGCTCAATCAGTGGTTCGGTCAAGGGCTGAGCCACTGATTGAGCCACCTATTCTGCACCAGGAATATCCTTGAAACCTGACCTGTTGGTTGGCCCTTGAGTACGGGAGTTGGTCACCCCTCGACAAGACAGAATTGATTGATTGGAATGGGGAAATAGCTAGGGGTCATGGAGGTGGCGTGGGGGGATGTGGGAATTTGGCAAGCAGGGAGGCACCCATATTAAATACAGATAATACTAGTAAACATCTAAAGACTAAATTCAATTGGAGTAGAAAGGCAGGAGCGGATAAGATAATACAGACATACCCGCATTAACGTACGCAGTGTGTCCAGAGCATGTATGTAAAGTTAAAATGTACTTAAAGCTGCAGTTCAGTCTATATCCTGCATGTGTGTTTTTTTTAATAAATCAGTTCTGTAGTAAGAAAAAATACTTTTAGCATTTTCGGTTTTTAAAAAAACAACTTTGAAAGACCAATTTTCTTGTATTCTATTTTAACAAGCATTTGCTTAGGCACTGCCCCTTCATGGCCTGTCACAAACCCAGGCACACCCCTTTGTCAGCACTGCCCTCCCTCTCTCTAAACGTGCACTAGCATCTTGTCACATGATCTTCCTCATACAGTAGTACATTCAAGGAAGCTGGAGAAAAGGGATCAGCCATGCATAGCAGCTCGGATAGGCGATTTCAAACTTATTACAGTGTTTATTCCATTCATTGCACGTGTATATAATGTAAAATTGTAATAATTCCATTTATAGCAAACGTGTATATGTGAATATTATTTAGATGTATATGTATGTTACTGAAATGTGGAGTGAGTGTGTAGGTAAATACACACAATACACTTCCACTGCATATATATATATATATATATATATATATATATATATATATATATATATTATATATTATATATTATATATGTATGTATATGTGAAGTTATGTGAGTAAAAAAGTGACAAAAACCCTCCATAGCAAGGCAAATAGCAAATGGAAATATTACTGTATGCTCATTTGTATGTATATATATATTTATATACACACACACTTCAAATACGGATAGTGATTCACGTAAATGATATATATATTCACTTTCTGGGAGTATAAGAGTGACTGTCCTGTTGTTCCTTTTTTTTGTATCCATCATTGAATGGTATGCACCCTCTCTTTACGTTTATTTTATACTAGCTGAGAGACCCGGCGTTGCCCGGGATGTAATGTTCCCGCTCCTCTCTCTCTCCTCACCCCTCCCCCTCTCTCTGTTTGTCCCCCATTCACATCAATCCAGTTCCCCCCCTCCCTCCTTTACAGCTTCATGCAGTGTGTGTGCGTCAGTCATTGTGTGTGCGTCAGTCAGTCAGAGTGTGTGCGCGCGCGTCAGTGAGTCTGACGCAGAAACACAAACACACACACAGACTGACTGACGCACACACACACACAGTCAGTGTGTGCGTGTGTGTGTGCCTCAGTCAGTCAGTGTGTGCGTGCGGCAGTCAGTCAGTCATTCAGTCGGTGTGGGGGTGTGCGCGCGCGCGCGTCAGTAAGTGTGTGTGTGTCAGTCAGTGAGTGTGTGTGTCAGTGTGTGTGTGTGTGTGTGTCAGTGTGTGTGTGTGTGTGTGTCAGTGTGTGTGTGTGTGTGTGTCAGTGTGTGTGTGTGTGTGTGTGTGTCAGTGTCAGTGTGTGTCAGTGTCAGTGTGTGTGTGTGTCAGTGTATGTGTGTGTGTGTGTACCATTCATTGTGTGTGTGCGCGCGCGCGTCAGTCTGTGTGTGCGCGCGTGGGTGTGGGGGTGTGCGCGCGTGCGTCAGTCAGTGTGTGTGTGTGTGTCAGTCAGTGTGTGTGTGTGTCAGTGTGTGTGTGTGTGTCAGTGTGTGTGTGTGTGTTTGTTTGTGTCAGTGTGTGTGTGTGTCAGTGTGTGTGTGTGTGTGTGTGCAGCAGTCAGTGTGTGTGTGTGCAGCAGTCAGTGGGTGTGTGTGCAGCAGTCAGTGTGTGTGTGTGTGTGCGCGCGTCAGTCTGTGTATGTGTGCGTGTGGCTGTGAGGGGTTGTGTGCATGCGGCTGTGAGGGGTTGTGTGCGTGCGTCAGTATGTATGTGTGTGTGTCAGTCAGTGCGTCAATCAGTCAGTGTGTGTGTGTGTGTGTGTGCGTGCGTCAGTCAGTCAGTGTGTGTGTGCGTCAGTGTGTGTGCGTGCGTCAGTCAGGGTGTGTGCGTGCGTCAGTCAGGGTCTGTGCGTGCGTCACTCAGGGTGTGTGCGTGCGTCAGTCAGGGTGTGTGCGTGCGTCAGTCAGGGTGTGTGCGTGCGTCAGTCAGGGTGTGTGAGTGCGTCAGTCAGGGTGTGTGCGTGCGTCAGTCAAAGGGCAGGCGTGGGGGGGGAGGTGAAGGGCAGGGGTAGGTGGGGTGAAGGGCAGGGGTAGGGGTGGGTGAAGGGTAGGGGTGGGTGAAGGTCAGGGTTAGGGGGGGTGAAGAGCAGGGGTAGTAGGGGGGGTGAAGGGCAGGGGTAGAGGGGGGTGAAGGGCAGGGGTGGTGAAGGGTAGGGGGGGTGAAGGGCAGGGGTAGGGTGGGGTGAAAGTGAGGCACAAATTGTTGGCAGGAGTAAAATGTCCCTACACACACACACACACACACAACGGGAGTGAGAGGTGGTGGAGAGTGGGACTGGCGCAGATCCGAGGCTGCTTGGCCCCCCAGCGGCTGGGGAGTTGGCGGCCGGGGGGGTAAGGGAGCGGGCGGGGGGGGGGTAAGGGAGCAGGCGGGGGGGTAAGGGAGCGGGCAGGGGGGGAGGGAGCGGCGAGGGGGTAAGGGAGCTTTGGCGGCTGGGGTAGGAGGGCCGCGCTTACCCCCTTTGTGAGTGTTTGTATGATATAGATATATATGCACACGCACGCATATACATGCGCACGCGCACACATACACGTGCACACGCACACATACATG